>NW_008600979.1:0-12162 GCF_000691845.1 Merops nubicus | reverse complement strand
CCTGCTGTTAGAGCACAAGTATCTCAATCCAACCAGCCCAATCTGGGTTGAGCAGAAACCTTTCTTGAACTCATTACCACACCGACTACTGCTCTCATTGACATTCTCAAGACCCATTCTTCCACCTTTTGGTGTCCTGTTTTCCTTTCCCACATTACCCTGCATGATAAAATTAGGGGCAGGACTCTGCAACATTCATTATTCAAGTCCACTTTCTAATTTAAACATTTTAAAAATCAAAATTCAATTTAGAACAGGGAAAAAAAGGTGTGCTGCTATCTGACCATAGTGGAAGTGGGCTTTGTATTACATCATACAGCAAAACTTCCCAAAGGGCTGACGTAAGAACAGGAAACTTCTGGTGAGATAATATACCTGGTGTTGCTGTACTGGTGCTGTATTGATGTGGTTTTTTTCTGGAAAAGGCATTCCCAGCAGCACACTCACATTGTACAAGGAAAAGTCTTTTCTCCTGTGTCACTGCCTTTTTTAATATTTTCTTTTTTAACGTACTAGACCAGGCATTTTAGCTATGTAATAATCAACTTTAATTAACACATTGCTATATTTGCTATACGAAATGGAAACCAAATCGCTACTGGAGAGAGTCCAGAGGAGGCCACAAAGGTGATGAGGGGACTGGAGCATCTTCTCTGATGAAAGGCTGACAGCCCTGGGGCTGTTTAGCCTGGAGAAGAAAAGACTGAGAGAGCACCTGATCAACGCTCATCCAGAGCTAAAGAGGGAGGTGGGGGTCAAGAGGATGGGACCTGACTCATTTCAGTGGTGCCCAGTGATAGGACACTGTGACAGGCAACGGGCATAAACTGGAACCCAGGAGGTTCTATATGTAAGTGAAAACTTTACTTTGAGGGTGACAGAGCCCTGGCACAGGCTGCCCAGAGAGGCTGTGGAGTCTCCTTCTCTGGAGAGATTCCAAACCCACCTGGAGGTGATCCTGGGCAACCTGCTCGAGGTGAAGCTACTTTAGCAGGGGGGTTGGACTAGAGGATCTCCAGAGGTCCTTTTCAACCCCTGCCAGTCTGTGATTCTGTGACTTATTACATCTCCAACTTCCAAGTATGAAGTGATCCAATACAGTTATATTGAAATCTATAGGTGTGGCCAGGTGAGATTTGAGGACTATGTACTTCCCTCTGCAGCCTTTGAAGTAGGAGTGCTTTGGTAAAACCAACTGTATCAGTTCAGGTAAACAGTTTTCTATATTCCAATGATACTAATCCACTTTTACTTGTTTATTCAACTGAAGAAAAATACCAAAACACAAGAAAGCTAATCCACACAAGACTGTAATTTGTTAACATTGCATAATGGACTATATACATAATGAAAATGTTCCAGTTTGATGTAGGCAGTATTTTTGGCACTGATTTTAAAACGAGTCTTACATTAAACTAACATCTGTTTTCTGACCTTATAACACTCGCTTCATTTTATTACAATCATTTGCCTCAACTGCATCCTTCAGAATTTTGAATCAATATCAACAATGAATTAATTTACTTTGCCAGCCCTCAGGCAACCACATCTTCCATTTCCTCAACTTTTTTCCACTGTACTATATCTTCTGAAGATAGAGGAAAAGGTCAAATAACATCTTAATTTGTCATAACAGAATAAATACTTGTATCAAATTCTTCAAAAGGATCATATGAAATAGAACAGAGAAAAATTGTACCAACAAACTTGAAGCAAAGGTTCCTCTAAGTTTACAGACTTAGAAGTGTCATAGAAGCTGTAAGTAAAAATGTCATTTTCTTTCCTAGTAAAATACCTCAGTAATGGCAAACAGCAGCTGTTTATATATATAACCAAATCTCCATTTCCAGATGAAAATTTGGCCAAACCACTACACTGAAGAGGATCAACATTTTTCCTAAGTATTAGGAAGTTCTCACTCTAGCTAGCAAACCCCAAGGACCATGTCTACATTCCATGGTGAGTTTATCTATGACTCACATTTATTTCATTTTTACATTGATGACTTTGGCCAATAACTGCAGTGTGCTAAAGTTTCAGTGGTCTACTACTTGCCCTGAGCTTTATACAAGTCCTTGCCTACCAGTAAGTGTAAGGATCCCTCTCCCTTCACTTTTTGATGACTATAACAATCTGTGGCATAGGAGAATGAGAAACTACCCATAAAAACAACAAGATTTTGGAGCAAGGACCACGAGTAGCCAACATTATGTCATCCTTGTAACATGTGACATGATGGATGGGCAGAATGACAAGCTTCACTCACACCTTGCCTCCCAAAACAAGGTGCAGCTCAGAGGTGTGCAACGAGGGTTTCTATGTCAGTCCATAGACATGGTGGTTTTACTCAGGTGTTGATTTCAACATACTCATCAATGTACTTGAAACCAAAGGCACAGCCACACAAACCAGTTACACTGAATAACAAGTCGACCTGCATGAGCTACTCTGCAGCACCAAGTGTCTACATTCACTACCTGGTATGTGAAAGAGAAATGAGAGTTAGCTTCTCCCTGTTTCACTGAGCCTTGGAAGACAACTTGGTATGGAATGAGCAGCTTGCTAACATTTAGTGAATTTAAGGAAAACCAAGGTGTCTCTAAATCACCATCAGGCTCCAGCCCAACTAGCTCTCCAACTGAAATTTGCCACTCTGCCCACCGTGTCCAGGAGGCACACAGGAAGGCATTTTTGCAGGCACCAGGTGGTACTTGAAACCTTCACCCCATTCAGGAAAGGCAGCCTAATGCCCAGCCTCTACACTCCTGGACAAATATATTCACAAGACATTTGTTAGGGAGAACCATCAACAACTACTGTGACTAAGAGGAAAAGATGGTCATTTATGAATATGGCCTTCAACTAGTTAAAGATGTTACTGGCAATAAAGAGTCTTTTGCAGATGTGATCTCTTGCTTTGAGATGTACCTGTAATTCAAACCGACTGCTACACCGTAAACAAAATGCAAAGACCATGAAATTATCATATCAATGAAAACACAATGGAGGAGAGCAAATTCACAGCCAGCAAGCCCTGATGAAGGTTTTGAGGGCGGCCTCATAGAAAGTACACCACTTCTCCTTTGGGTTTATCTTCTGTTTTTGCTATGTTTAAAAAAAAGAGGCAACGGGGGGAGCAGACCATTCCTGCATATTAACTTTTGTTCTCTCAAATTCAGGTAACTATATCCCCATGGAATACATTAATTACTACAAATCTTACCTGTTTTCATGCATTTTACAATCCACTTTAAACATGAATGAAGACAGTTGTGACTAAATCAGTGCAGGAGGATTTCTGTGTCAATGGATAAAAATTTTGTACTAGCCTGGTAATTTTTTTTAACTCATACTACTCTGCACCAAGCTGCATTTACTCTTCTGCTTCATTAATCAGAGGGATTCTTCATCTGCTGTCACCTCCACATTGAAATACTGACACACACTCTTGACCAACTTGCAACTTAAACATAGTCTTCACTGGAGGTGTTCAAGACCAGGCTGGATGGGGCCATGCACAATCTGGTCTAGTGGAAGGTGTCCCTGCCCATGGCACGGGGGTGGAAGAAAATGATCTTTAAGATCCCTTCCAACCCAAACCATTCTATGATTCTTGTTACAATAGGATGATATTATGACTTGGGCACCTGTTTAAAGCACTGAGTTTCACGAAGAACGCATAAATGAAAACCAGATTTATCTTCACCCTCTTCAAACACCAGCATGTAGTTTGGTTGCAAAAAAAGGAGTTACTTCTCCAGCAGACCATTTCATGTTTCATTAGATGTACAGCAACAGATATACACAGAAGAACCCTCCTGAAACACAGGCCATTGCACTGGAGTATGTAATATGGATTTAAGAATTAACTCTAAACTCATGAAAATTTGGGGTTACATTATTCATGCTGATGTGGACTCTTACTCAGAGTCCAGTTCCTCCTGGAAGCTTGCAAATTTTGGACAAGTTTTCTTAAATTGCAAGAGGAAGTTGCAAGAGTTCTCAAAAAAAAAAAAAAAATCAAATACTGTCAAATCTGGTGCCAGTAAATTACAGTAGCAGAATTTAAGTTTTGAGCTATCTAATCTTTATAGGGATAGTAGAAGAACATTCAGCAGTAACTGTGTAAGTATTCCTCTGAGGAACCACCTCGTCTTGTTCTCACTGCTGAAAGCGGCAGAACCTCCCTTAACTTGAAGGGTGTAAGATTGTACTCCAGATTCAGGCACTTCTCAGAGGTCTATTTATAAATTGTTTTACTTAATTTTAAACTCTGTGTTAATTATATTCCTTTGAGGGTGTGAATATAAAATATTTATGTTCCAGTTGATTTCTCGCCCAGCTCAGTAACTGTTCAAAGCAACTGTTGCAATTTGGGATACACCAAAGGGTACTGTCAGAACCAACAGTTTGCTACAAATCTGATAAATAAAATGCGAAGAGCAATATCATTAGCAATTTTGGGAGGTTTTCAGATGAGGTCCTTGAGATCAGAGTTTTTGGAATAGTTATGAGGATACCCTGCATAAGCCTACCAAACATATCCTGAAGGACTGCAAAATACCACTGATTCTGGTCTGAAAGCCTGGCCTGTAAAGACAGAAGCACATTTTTTAATAACCTTGTGAAATTATATGCTCAGGCTGGGGGTCACAGTAAGAGCGTAAAAGGAAACACTTCACTAAATGAACATGGAGTGAGAATTCACATTCAATTTTCCAAGCATGCTTTTCACATTTGTTGCAGACATGAGCATGAGTAAGAAGTTTCTTTAAAGTTAAGAAAAATTAAATATATTTCACTTTCTTTCCATTTTTAGAGGAGTGAGAGTGGGAATCTGGAAACTCTCTTTTGAGGGAGGTTTGTGAATTGCTGGTGTCATGATTCACTTGATTGTTCCTGCTTCCAAGGCTCTAAGGAAGAACCGGAGCCCTTTGGTTTTCAACACATGCATGTCTTTGCAGATGATCTTTCTCAAGGGCAAGAATCAACACAGTTCCCCAAATCACCAGGACAGCAGCTATGCACAAATATTAACTTGATCCAAGTTCTTTTATATTTGAGAGAAGTTATTCTACACTACACAGAAGTTCTGGGTGGAGGACTGATTCAAAAAAGCATGTTGCATTTGCACAACATGTCATTTCATTTTCAGAAATCAATAAATATTTTGACAGCTGCTCCTGTTTTAACTTTGTTTTGACATTTCTTGTTTTCTCTCTTTAAAAACAACCAACATTGCCATATTCATAACTTTGTTACTGGATTGCCCAGCTTTTAGCATTTTCTGGTGTTTCTAGTCCTGCTTAACGGTCAAGAGCCTTCCAACTGATAGCAGATGAAAATGTAGCAGTTAAAACCACAGCCAGTTCCACCAAAAAAGGCTCTGTCCCTGTAAAGTGTCTGCACACAACTTGCAGGAGCTCTACACACATTGAGAGGCTTTCTAAACAAAGTGCAGGACATGGACCTTAATGAGTAGGATAGCATGCATGATAATTTTGGCAGATTTAGACTCAGGGTAAACTGGAGGTCTGCGACAAGAATTATTTTCACATTCATACTGTGGACTGCAAGAAATTTACAGCACTCTTATTACAACCAGACTGGCTTCTCAGTAAAGTTCATAATCTCAGTATCATCAAATATAGTGCCTAGGCAGGCCACATGATTATACTGTACCTAACAAAAACATCTTAAACTCTGTACAAGCCCCATTGTTTCTATGTGACTTCAGCACTCACGGCCCATGCAGCTAACTTTCCAAGCAAGAAGTAAGAATAAACTGGTGTTCATGATGGTTACCCGAGTTTGTCTCAGGAGAACTGTAAAGAGTCCACAATGAACTTATATCTGAATTCCATAGAATCAAGTGTTGTGCAAAGAAGATGTGTTAAAAGCTGGTAAGACTGGTCAGGACAACACAAATCATATGAGAAAAGGTGTAGGAGAGGAGGCTGAAATCCCTGAGAAGTCAGAATTGGAGTTGCTGCTAAACAATAAATGAAGAGGGAAGAGTGCAGAAGCAGAGAGAGAAACAGAGAAAAAAACAGTCTAATAAGAATGCAAAGTATGATAACTAACAAGGTAGAGACCATTACAGTCCCTAGGAAAGTGTATTTTCTTTATCAGTATGACAAGACACAGAACATGCAATAAACACAATACAGTCACATCACTGAGCCTGTATTCTGTGCTCAAAGGAGAATTACTCTCCTGTGTCAGATCCTACCAAGCATCTTGATATTTTTGTTTTCATTGCAGAAGCAAGGCAAAGGACTTTTCACCCATCTAAAACCAGCAGGAGAAGATTGCCTTTGTACACAGTCAAAGACATTACAGAAGAGAATAGTCTTCTGAGCTCTGATTCAAATGCTGAATTTTGCATTTTCTAACACTGGGATCCAACGTCCTCAGACTTGCTCAACTGCTCCACTGAGAGCAGAAACATCTCACCTGAAACACCTTCTTCCCCTCTTGTTCACTCCACCAGCCAAATACCTTTTCTTCTGGTGCCGGCTCTGCTGAAGTTGGTTCTTCGAAACTTGCACTGCCTTCCCAAAGCTAAATTTCTTAAGTTTCACTTTCTGAGGGGACAGACAGAGCATACAGGGCATGCTGACACCAGGAAGAGCACAGCATGGAAATCCTGAAAGAAGAGCTGTTGCCTTAGCACCACACCCCCATGATACCAAGACTTGGTTTCTTCTTCACAAACCAGCACACATGCCAATAAATCCATGCTCCACTTCACTGAACCAGGTGGATTTACAAGGAGCTCAAAAACCTTTTACATGTGCCACTACAGGACACAGAAAATCCTCCTGCCTACAACAGAAATGAAACCTGAGCAGAGGTCAAAGCAACATCACAGAATAGCAGAGAAAGGGGAGGCACACAATCCATGCTGACCATCTTCAAGACTGAAACTATCCTGCTTCAAGTGAGGTTGTGGTCATCATTTTATATCGGATGTGGTAAACAGTGGTAGATGGCTCTAAAGATATATCACACCTACATGCAATATGTGCTCCAGACAGAAGAGTCTTGCAGGCCATCTACAGAAGTACAAAGCTGCCCTTTAAGGAAGTACAGGCTTCTTAAAACACTGTAAAGACCATGTCAGTACTGCCAGGTTGGTACTTCCTGGGACTTTGCACCTCTTCAAGAGGCTGGGGGTAGATATTCCTGGGTGCATATTCCCTGATAAGGTAGCACAAGTAGATTACAAATGATAATTCGATTGTGAAAGGTGCTGAGACTTAATTTTCTGGAAGGGGGAAAAGAAAAGTTGCTGGACAGAGATCTAAATCAAGAGATGAACAGCTTATATCAGTCCTGAAGACAAAGCTGGAGAGAAAGAAACAGCAGAATGATGTTGAGGAAATAGAAGAGTGACAGGAGAAGAAAAAAGGAAAGAGCAGTAGGAAGAGAGTACAGCTACTGGAGGATAAAGACTAAAACCTGGCTTTTTACAGGAAAATGGGGAGAAAAAGCCCCAAACAAGCAGCACATTCTTCCTAATGAAGACATTTGAAGCAGTATGGCTCTAAGACTATTTCAGACACACTGATAAGTGTCATGGTAGATGGGTGGGAGCTGCTACCAAGGAAATTTAGCTGGAGATTTTCCAAAGAGGCAAGCTCTCCTGGTCAGGCCTGGTGGCAGTACTGCTCCACACCACCGGCCTAGCAGAAACCATCAGTCAGGCCATCTACACACCAAGAAAAATGGGCTTAGCATTCACCTCAGTATGGCCCCATGCTTCTCCACTGGTGCCAGGACAGCTGCCTCAATCTCTCTTGCAACCAGTGCAAATACAGCTGGAAACTGGTGACAAAGCAAAGGCCTGGTAAGATAGAAAAGGGAAGACAAAGTGCCACGCCAGCAATACAGCTGGAGAGTTGCTTAAAAGGCAAGTTCTCCTACACCCCTCACCGACTGCAATGCTTCTCTCTAGCCTTTGCATAGGTTAGTAGATCTTTTGCAATGATAGGTCTGTAGTTACAAAAAGACACTTTGAAACCCCTTTGCATGCCCTGCTACAACATAACGACATATTCAAATGACTCTTGCAATGCCTTTTGAACGAGCTGAACCCAGAACATCCAGCATAGGATTTCCTCTTTCTCTGCCCATCCCCTTCCTGTGTGTTGACCAAAAGCTTTCACTTCCTCAGTGGCACTGGCACCAGCTCTGGCCATCACTTAACCCTCTTCTCCAGCTCTTGTCTGCTCACACCTGAATCACAGCTACCCTTGGGCATTTGGCACTTCCTGAAGGGCTTTAGAAACCCCATCAGGACACATCGTAAGGCTGGCATTACCCTGAAGAAAACCATTTTCTGTCCACTGGATCTGATTAATGTAAGCTTCATGATGTTGGCAAGGGGTAGTCAAGCAGGCAATTTCAGTAAATGCCACAGATACACTATCTAGACCTTTTCCTACTCAGCTGATACTGCCAGGAAATATTTCCTTTGTCTCAGTGGAGTAAAACTTACAAATCAGTAAGTCCCACCTATGACTAAGTACATCATCATTATGTAGGAATTAACTCAAACACACTTTACTTTGTAATATTAATTTTGTTCTAAGCCACTTACATAGTCATAGATGGAAAGAACAAACCTGCTTAGCAGCCAAAAATAATTCTGCAGCAACTCCTGTGATATCATATTATTTCAATTTATGCCCCCAAAAAACCTTGAATAAGATTTCATCATGGATCAAACATGTTTGTATGTACCTATCTCTACAAACTAATGAAGGAAACACGAAAAGGAAAGAATGTAGTCCAGATGCCACATCAGAAAGCCCGCTTAGCGGACTACGCTTTGTCGGCAAACTCCCTGTCACAGCTTTCTGTTAGACCGACAAAGGAGTAGTGAGGAACACATCCCAGAGGGAGTCCATTCCCTTCAAACTTTTACCACCTCCAGACTTCCAGCAGCCCTCTAAAACAGAGAAAACTGCAGAAAACACCAAGGCAGCAGAGTAGCTGCATCCCACAGTTCAACCCCTGTGGTGAGCTACCACATTTCCCAGTCTGAGATTGCGCAATCGGTGCACTTTCAAGGCGCTTTCCAGAAACAGCCTGGTCACAAGAATGGCACAGTCAAAAACAAGCCTTTGCAAGTTAAAGCAGCGAATTCTACAACCTATCAACCTCAAGTTAGACAGAAAGAAGTAGCCTCATGCTACAGGCCGCAGAGACCATCGAGGAAGAAGGACACATTGTTCAGACTGTTTATCATTTGAGTCCTTTGAACTGAAGAAGTAAGATAGGACACTGCAAACACAGGAACCGATTGTAGATACTTAAGATGCCAGCAGTTTCAAAAAGACAGGCAGTGCTGACCTAAGGGATAGCAAACACTGGCCTGAATGGTGCTAGTCTCTCCTTTTTCCTCCAGAGAAATGAGATCTACACATTCCCCCTTCACTTTTCCCTGCTCTCCTCTCCCAAGAGAAGAGTTACTGTCAAAATAGCATCTCTCTTCTGACCCTCACAAAAATAACTAATCTATTTATCTCTATAAGTAGTTATTCAGGGCACACAACAAACCCAAGTATCTCATAAATATTTGGGAGGAAATGCTTCCAACACAAGACGGATTCTGCCTCTGCATTTTGTCCCATGAACCCACATTTTCAGGAAAGATGCCGAACATGACCGTGAATGATTCAGCCTCGGAAATTACAGCATTTAATGACAAAGTCAACAGGAAACGTATTTGAATCAGGCAAAAATAAATATGAAGGCACAGACCTTTCCATCCTTCCCTGAAGGACAATGAAGTTTAAACTAGGAACAGTCACGTGAAGGACAGCTGCAATATATTCCGCTTTTATTAGTAGTAGCTGAATTCTCTGAGAAGGTCCCATTACTGCTTACAGTATGGCTGTCTCCTTCTCCTTGTATGCTTCCCTAACGACTGTTTTCATACAAATGAAATTTTAACACTTTTTATCTACATAGTTTCCTGTGGCATGGCTTGGCAAGTCTGGAAGCCTTTTATTCTGTACCATCTCTAGCACTCCTACACTCTCATGAAAGCCGGGACACAAATAAATGGGGGAAATAGGAAGTAGAAATATCAGCAGAATTAACATGTTCCCATCCAAAAACCTCAAAGATGCCCATTAAGATTCCAAATAACATGCAAGGATAGACAGGAAAACATTTTTTTTTTTTTTTTTGTGACAGAAATGGAACCACATCTGATATTAAATACTGCAGTTCTTAAACCTTCCTGAACAGCTACATAGAGGTCAAATGTTGCTCTCTGATGTGCAGCACGAGAAGGGCCAGATGTAGTATCTCTGGTTTATGTGAACCAACCACTGAAGATCAGCTACTAAGCTGAGCCAGGAGGACTTTGGACCTTTTTCACTGCCTGTTTTAGGAATTTCTTCCCATAACACTTGCTGTTCTGCAATGGCATTTATCTTACAAGAGCCAAAAGAGCCTTAAGAAGATAGTTCACTTCAACTACATAGACAAAACAGGGGAGAAAAGTATAACAAAAGAGTTATTTATTCATTCATAAATACACTCAAGAAAGAATTTCACATTTATGGAAACTCTCCTGAAAGGGTACCATTAAAAATCAGAATATTAACCATCTTAAAAGCAATGGGGTTTAACTTCATATCTGAAAGTTTCATAATTCATTGCATGGTCAGAGGAAGTCATTGCACAACTCCAGTAGTCAAGCAACTTAGAAGGAAAGGCCTAAGCTTCACCTTGTCCTGTGTACCATTATATAGGAAAAAAAAAATCCTTATTTGCTCAAAATGAAAAGGGAGAAAATCAGAATAACTTCAAGTCAGTCAGCTACTGTACAAAGATGATCATTCTACATCATCATGGTTAAAAAAAAAAATATATCCCCACAGCACACAATTAAAACAGATCTTTATGCTATTAAATAAAGAATTCTTTTCTAACTAGTCTGTAGCTCACAAAGCTGAAATGAAGAAAGAAGCTATAAATCTGAGAACAGATCCATAGAATAAGACATTAATCTTAACCCTTGCCCAAGATATCATAATGTCCTATTAAGAGTATCTGATTTCTAGCCTGTTGCAACTTTTTCAGGGAAAACGATTTGATTTTTTTCTCCTCCATACCTTCACTGCTGCTTATGGTGCCTATTAAAAAGATACAAAGTCCCAACACATAAAAGAGTGACACCTACTCTGCAATCAGTACTGGGCTGGAAACAATTCACATGAACACAATTTGACTATCCCTTCGGTAAAACTGATCTACATGTTCCCAAAATAGCTTGCAATTTCCCAACAAAAATTTTCCACTTTTTCTCTGTCTGGCACTCATACTTTCAAGATACTTGCAACTAACGTTAAGATTTCTAAATTCCAAAGGTCTTCCAGGTACTTTATGAGATCGAGGTAAAAAAAAAATGTGATTTCCAAATTGTATTATGATGTGCTAAAATACATTATAATTGGCCAGTGTTTGTTTTTTCAAAGACAGGAATGAAAGGTGAGGGATGAGATATTGATTTGGGGCTTCAGAAGAAACAACAGAATAAGAACTCAACCTTTGTGCTCCTTGTATATATCCTCAGTCATACAATCTGGTTAAACAAGTTTCAAGCGTTAATCTCTGTGGTGCCAACAGCACGGAGTGAAGCAGCAGGATGAGCTCCTGCAAAGCCACTCACTTTAAACACAGATGCTGTTCCACCAGAAACTGCTTGACTGAAGGTACGGCATCAGCTCGGGAGGTCTACCTTGACTTTCAGATCCTAAATTAAAATCGGAAGGAGAAAACCCCCTCAAGACCATTCCTCAGACATCCGGTGCCCCTACAACAGCGGCCACCAAGCCACACCATGCACCAAACATCGCAACACCATCTCCTCGTCTTTCTTCGCAGCTAAAGCACAGCTGAACACGCAGTTAAGAGGAAGCCGCTTCAACTTGGAAAACGCTCCAGGAATTACTCTCCTAGAAAAAAGCAGCGTAAGAAGCAATACCCTGAGGCCAGGTTCGTCTCTCCGAAATCAAGGCTCTCGCCTCGCCTTGGCACACCGACTGCAGCCTTCGGCCGGCTCATTTTGGCTGGCACCCGAGCCCTCAGACCGCCGCAGGAGCCGGGCACAGCGGCAAGAGGTGCACCGCGCTTTGGAGG
>NW_008600978.1:0-26382 GCF_000691845.1 Merops nubicus | reverse complement strand
AATAGTTCTCAAAATAGTTCTCAGCATGAACTTTAGTTATTGGAATACTACCAGTGAAACAACAGAAAACAACCTTTTTCTAAATAATTTGTGATGCTTATGTTTTAAGTTGCTGTTCTATTTAATGCAGAAACATTTTGTATGTTTTCTGCTCACACTTTCGTGTTACTCACTGAAATAGGTTTACGTGATGGAAACATCACCACCTTGTTTCAAACAGTTTCACTGGAATCTGTTTAAAGAGGTGAAAGGCATGGGAGACAGAGAGGGAACAGGCAGATACCAGGCACATTGAACCAGGTGAGTGTCTCTCTTGTCAAGATAAAAGATGTGCATTACTTAGACTTTGAATTTGGGCTAAGGGTTACCTGCTGAAAGAGGCAAGAGTACAGAGCTGCTTTGGGTATCTTCACCTCACATTGCTCTATATCCTTTGTGTAACTATCCCATTTCCAGGATGGAAACTGATTTGTTTGTTAACAGACATAATGACTTCGCCCACTCAGTTGCTGAAAATTTAAACTGTTAGCTCTAATTCAATAAACCATTTCTAATCTCAGTTAATACTTCAGCTGAGTGACTGCAAATCCAGTAATATGCAGGTAGTCCACAAAGGTAATAAAACAGCCCCCAGGTCCCTTTCCCCTACACTGCTCTCCAGCAGGTCACCCCCAACCTGTCCTGGTGCATGCTGTTTCTCTTCCCCAAGTGCAGAACTCAACACTTGCCCTTGTTAAACTCCATCAGGTTCCTCTCCGCCCAGCTCTCCAGCCTGTCCAGGTCTCTCTGGATGGCAGCACAGCCTTCTGGTGTGTCAGCCACTCCTCCCAGCTTAGTGTCATCAGCCAACTTGCTGAGGGGACACTCTGTACCCTCCTCCAGGTCATTGATGAAGATATTGAACAGAGATAGTGATAAGAACAAGTTGTTCCATCACCTTCCCAGGGATGGAGGTGAGGCTGACAAACAAGAAAGCTTCTCACAATATTCCCAGGTAGTGCCAACAAGCTTTCATTTTCATACGTCCACATTCTGAACAATGAGATCTAGAATTCCTCACCTTGAAAACTCTTGTTTTGATTGAATGGGTAGGTGTTCCCAAGGACCAAGCTGCTGGGGTCAATCACAATCTCTTTGTATACTCCTGCTGCTTTCACAATTTCTCTCCTCCCACCTCCTTCATAAAGGCGAAGAGTAAATTCATTCTCATGTCTCTCCAGTGTGATGTGATGCCACTCACCATTATCAACGTGGTAGGAGGGAAGGCTTACAGAATAGTCTCCATCCCCCAGATTATATGAGACCACCAAGAATCCCTGAACAACCTGGTGAATAATTAACAAAGTAGTAAGAAAAAAAAAAAAAGTCATCACCTGACATTTTGTATTACCCAATAACTGTCACAGTACTTGAACTGAGACTTGTATGCAAAATCAATCTTAAAGCATTTGTTTAAACTTAGGGTATGTTTATGCTGCATGTTCAGTGCAACACAAAGACACTTCATGTGCTGTTGAACTAAATACTGGGAGCAGTGTACTCACAGCAGTACGTAATTCACTCAGAAACAGGGGAAGGTTACTTTCTCTTGGACAAATTCAGAGTGTTCAAATGACTGAGAATCTGGTGTATTGCTTCTACACTGGCAGCTCAAATCAATTTTGCTGAAGAGGTGACTCAGTCAGAAGCATGCATAAAATTAAGAGGTGGCCAATTTGAGAGTCAGACATTGTTAGAACTGGTACAGGCACCCTTCTTGGCTATGCAGAATCAGCCTCTCATGAATTCACGCCCCATGGCTGAATAGGACACCAGGGTAGACACATTACTCATCCTATTCTGTACAGCAAACTGTACTTCACTGTAACTGGCAATAAATTCCTTCGAAATGTAAGGGGCTACTATGGCTGCGTAGTCAATAAGTGAAGGATCAGAGCTGTAAGTGTCCATAAAGTGAATCCCAAAGTTTCTGTGCTTAGCATAAGGTTTTTGGATTCATTTCCAATTCTTAAGCTAACGGTGCTCCAGGCTAAGCACTCACCAGCATTAACTTTGGGCTGTTACTGCCTGGAATGCCTCGCTCACCTGCAGGGTGATGTGTTCATCCTTCTGTCGAGATGACATGCTGGTGATGACACTGTCAGGCTGCCGGGTCCTAATCACAGCCTCAAACAGTGTCCTACGGGCAGGCAGGCTGCCGGGCAGCTGATAGTGAATGTGGCTCCCTGGCCCAAACGTATACTCCTTGGCAACTAAAAAGACAGCATAAAGACCTTTAAGCTGTTTTGTAGGGAGAGGAAAATGTTATGGTTTCCATTATTTTCATAGTAAGAGTTGAAAGTAGAAGAAAAAACTTGGAATGCACAGCACAGAACCATGAGACGTAACTTGTCTTTTGGGGCATGTCCCTTTTTCTGTTTCCACAACTTCCCCAGTCCCTCTCCCACTTCATCTTCCTCTGTAAAGAGGTCATCTCCCTCCTGATGTCATCCTGCTAATGCGTCTCATTACAATGTTGACACAGTATGACAGCAGGAAAGCAAAAGCTCCAACCAAGATAAAAGAGACTGCAAAGTATTAATTTTCACAACCTGCTATTTTATGGTTATTTATTTGCTGTAAACTTTGGCTATGTGAGGGCTAAAGAAAAGTTCCTACTACACCAGAAGTGCAGATCCTTAAGCCAACTGAGTCTCCTCCAGACACCAGCAGGCAAGTAATTTCCAATTCCTGTTGTGTAGTTCTAATTTTGCACAGTAAGTGGTACTGGCACACCTGGATTTAAGTTTCAGGCTATTAGATACTTCTGAAAGTTTAAGCAGGTGCAAATTCAAAAAACTGTAACAAGAACAAGTAATTTTGTTCACAATTCTTTTGTCAGTCTCCATTATACAGTTATTGCACAAACACTTTCAGGAATAAAGAAATGATCTGAGAGTGAGAAAGTCCTCAAAGAGAATTAGAAAAGAAGTTGTTGAAAATCACAGGTGACTACACTGAAAAAATGGCTTTACATGATGTAAGCATCAGAAACCACCTCAGCAATCATTACCTGCAAACGTTTAAGTTTTCTGTATCATAAAATTTACCAGCCTCTCAATAACAGAAGAGAAAACCAGACTTCACCTTTCTCGCATCGATCGCCGTAGTAACCTGGCCAACAGTGGCAAGCAAACGAGCCCCAGCCTCCAAGGCACCTCCCGTGACTACCACAGGAAGGAGACCCCATGGTCTCACAGCTCCCATCCGTGAGTGTGCAGCCAGGGAAGCTATTCAGAGACTCTGCAGGAGACTGAAGGTCATACACCTTCAAGAGAAAATTGCACAACACTGAAATATTACTTAAGAAACATTTACACTTTATTTTTAAGCAGAAATAGCTGTATCAAGTAACAGTGTGTTCTTCATCTGCACTGCTTAAGATGCTAAGTTTGCTTTTTGACATTCAGGTTTCAACGTATTGTCGAGATCATATTTTGCCTATGAATAAACTCAACTGACTATGAAAGCAAAAAATCCCAATATTTCCTAACAAACCAGGCAGCTGGGATAAATATATCATTACACAACCACCATTCAGAAGTTCCCCAAATGTACAAAGAAACCTGGAACACAGCTCCATGAAGTAGGAGATAAACAAAGCACCAGTTTCTGGCTCACAAATACCTATGTTTGCAATGGAGAAATAACTTTTCAAGGTAGCTATCCTAATTATTACAGAAAAATCCAGAATTTTCTTCTCTTTTACACTGACACATACAGGTGTCACACAGATTAACAGAGGCAAAAGTTTCAGGTATAATCCAAACCTACCAAAAATTTAATTAAAAAAAGTCTACTCCTTTGCTAAAGCAAAAGGTTACACTTCCCTTACCTGAGTATCCAAGATGAAATTGTGCAAACAACCAGAGAAGTGTTTGTGTTGCAGTTGTGGATAAGAATATGGTAACGACTCTTTCACACCACCCAGCTGTAGAACATAGTTCACATTCAAATACCTTGAAAAATTATATGGATGACAAAAAGAGATGTGACTTTGCCTTCAGACATAGGCATTATATAACAGGGCAGACAAACAAACATCTGCACTGCATTTCCAAATAACAGAGGTAATCTAAAATAACAAAAGAATGCAACTATCTGGTCTTCCTTCTCTGAACTGCAGTCAGTCAGTGAGCAGAAGCCAGCCCTGTAAGACAAGGGGTCATTTATTTTTTAAACTTGGCAGTGAAGTCTATTGGGAATTCAAGACAGGTGTTCAAGACAGGAACAGCTAGATACCATATTCTCCTTCAGGTGCTTCTGTGGGTGGTCATGCATCCTAGGCTGCAGGAATACTACAACAAAGACTGTTTTGGGCATGATAAAGGTCAGAAACCTAGAAGCTTGCTCAATATGTTTTAAAAGGTACAGTACACACGTTCAGGCAGTAGCTCCCAATCATCTCTCTGTGCCTAAGAATTCCACATATTCTAGTTGTCACAAAGTTTCTTCTTCCCTGAGTTATCAACTCCACTTTTTGGTTTCATTTGTTCTTACATTTTTCCCTTTTTGTGTGCTCCTTCATGACCACAAGGCCTCCATGCATCTGCTGCTAAGGCATAATCCTAACGCTCTTGCTGGGACTACCTATTCCACAGCTTGAGTATCTTTCTTAATACAAAGGTTTCCCTAAAATATAATCTAAATTTTTCTCACTGTAACTTAAGGCCCTATACAGAAGAAATTGTCCAAATCCTCTTTGTAGCACTCTTTCTTTTATATACACTGAGACTTTTGATATCTCTCCTCAGTTTTCTCTTCTTTCAGTTAAGTGACCTCAATTCCTTCCTTCGTGATAGGTCTTATTCTCAAGGGAAGCTGATTACAGGCATTGCTCTTCTCAGGACTACCCAGTCAGTGCTCATTTAGCCTGCACTGTGCTGCACAAACTGGACCCAGGACTCCAGCTGAGGCTAAAGAGTGCTAACTAGAGTGGAAGGATTCTTTTCCATGTTTCAAAGAGGTACACATGTTGAGGTATTACTGCACAGTGGTTGCCTTTTTCATGTTAATGCAGCATTGTTGACTCACTCTCCAACTACTATCCTTGTCTTTCACTGATACTTAGCTGTTGTTCCCTTCTCCCTATTTGAGGCTGGTTATTTCTGCCTATGCACAGTACTTGGCCCTTGGACATAGTGGAAAAACACAGAATATTTCCAGGTACTATTTTCAGTTTGTTGAGATAATTTTTAATCCCCAGCCATGCTCTCCAACATACTGGTCATTTTTCCCAGCTTGGTGTCATCAGCAGGGCAACATCATGGGTCCAAAGGATTGGATTATCCTGAGTCCAAACCCCTGTAGAATGCAGCTGAGCACACCCCTCTATCTAACGCGATATGTAACAACCACTTCCCAAATAAGATTTTCCAACTTTTTCAGTTTTAACTGAGGCCAAGGGCTGACCCAACAGCACAAGCAATTTAAACCACCAGAGCCATGTGGAATCGTGATTTGCAGAGCAGGATGGCACGTTCTGCTGAGCATGAAAAAAACAGTGTAGTCAGTGAGATCCTTGTAAGCCTGAGAAAATTCACAGAAGTATCTATCAAATAGCAAATGTTTACAGCTAGTGGATTCTGCTGGCTGCTCGCCCAGGCAAGTTTGTAAACATCAGCAGAACTTTCTCCTAACAACTTTGTGAACTAGGCAAAGCTGGCAGAGCGCGTGGACAGCGTATGGACAGTAACTGTTACCCAACCAGTCACTCAGCTCAGGCTCGTTGACCTGTGGGGCTCAGGGGGCTGTCTCTTGTCGACTATAAAAGGCTGTAAAACTTTGCAATAAATGGATCTGACTGCAGACCCCCTGGAGTGCCTCTCTCCTCTCCAGAGCCCCTTCCCAACAGAGTCATTACTGAGCTCTGGCTGTATTACCTCACTGAAAACCAACCTCAGGTGGACTGTACGTCCCACTTTGAGGCAGTGCAGCCCCAGGCCAGCACACCAGCACCAGCCTGCCTTCCTCAGCAGCAGTTTATCCGAGTACACCAGGCTGGGAGTGAACAGCTGAGGTGTGGCTGCACATGCCCTTCCTCTGACTGTGCTACAAAGGCAATAGCTCTGGATCCACAGAAGACACTGGTGTCTTAGTTTGCCTTAACACGTTTGCCAAAGGTTGTCAGTAGGAGCTCTCAGACTTATACAAATCAGACAGTCAGATTGGTTGAGGATCCAGAGTTGTTGCTATTAAAAAGTCAACTGGCCTAATTTAATGTGGTATTCAAGAACAGGCTTACAATGACTTGCTAAATAAAGTGAGAGAAATCCTGTGGGTAACAGATGGTACACAGGAGCCACAAAAGCTCAATTTGATAGGTCAAAAATTCAAAGGCCTTAGAAAAACTGTCTTTCAGTCAATCATCTCCAGAAATGTACCTTGCTCTTCGTGGAACAGACCCGAAGACTTCACAATTTGTACGATCTTCAGTAGACAGCCATTTGCCTACTCCTTCTGGTTCTGAAACAACAGCTGCACTGCAGTGATCCAAAATGAATCGAACATCCTACACCAATACACAGAATTACTGAATTCAGAATTTCTGTAGAATTCAATAAACAAGATGTATCAAATTTTCATTGTTTTTTTTTTACATACCATCTAGCAGGTGGCGTTGCTGTATTTTTTTTCCTGATGTTTTCCATCTTGCAATAACCAATGAAGCCAAAATGCAACCATTTAATAAAAGAAGGCACTTAACTCTGCATTTAATTTATGCTTTTGAGTAGTTTAACCACTTTCACAAAACTATAACGGCATTTGCAAACAAATAATTGTCTGCTTTTTATCCATAGGTAATTGAATTCAGTGTCCAAATGTGTACACCAAATGTGCAAATTACAGCTAAGCCTTTATGCACATTCCCCATGTGCTGAAGAGCTTAAAAAGCAAGAAAAAAGATCCTCTGATCCCAGAGTATGGTTTACAACACAGGTAGATTTGGAACTGACAATGCTGTCTCCCCAAAACTTGTATTATTCATCAAATCTACAAGTATAATAAGAATAATACATTAAATTACCCAGTCCCTTTTTCTACCCTCATGTTTCTGCACTGAGAAATGTTACTGGAAATATAAATATCCTGATGTGGGAAAAAAGAAAATAACTGACCTGACCATTGGTTCTCACTTCTAGATGATGCCACTTTTTGTCTGATACATTCACGTGACTTGGAAACTGCAGCATCACAAAACCTGAGCCATGGCTCATCTTCAGCACAGGAATTCCACTGGAGAGTTCTAACACAACATGAACAAGAAATTCACCTACAAGAATCTTCCCATTTTGGATGTGTTAGCAGACAGTGAACGCATTCATTTCATGGGTTTTGCCAGTCACATAAAAAGGAGTTCACTACAGAAATCACTAGAATTATATTCTATGGCTTCTATTATGCAGAAATAGTCATTCAATGTGGTATTTCTTTTTGTAATTTAGATTGTGCCACCTCTGTGTCAAAATGCTGAAACTAATTCCTGATAAGCAATCTGCAATTTTAGAATGCTCTAAAACAATTCACACATGCAGGTTTTACTCTCTCCCATGTTCTACTCAACTTAACAAGTAACTGAAAAAAAAAAAAAAAAGCTAAATGAATCATAGAATCACAGAATGTTAGGGGTTGGAGTCCAGCTCCCCAGAGCAAGGACCATCTAGTCTAGGGCAGGTCACACAGGAACGCATCCAGATGGATATTAAAAGTCTCCAAGGTAGGAGACTCCACAACCTCCCTGGGGAGCCTGTTCAGTGCTCTGGAACCCTTACAGTAAAGAAGTTCTTCCTCAGGGCATAAGTGAGAAGAGGTTGCCCCTTCCTTCCTGACACCCAGCCTTCCTATACTGATACACACTAATTAGATCCCCCTTAAAGTCTTCTCTTCTCCAGACTAACAAGCCCCAGGTCTCTCAGCCTCTCCTCATAAGGCAGTTGTTCCAGTCCCCCAGTCGTCCTCATAGCCCTGTGCTGGACTCTCTCCAGTAGATCTCTGTCCCTCTTGAAATGGGGAGCCCAGAACTGGACACAATACTCCAGGTGTGCTCTAACCAGGGCAGAGCAGAGGGGCAGGAGGACCTCCCTTGTTCTGCTGGACACACTTTTCTTAATGCACCCCAGGATCCCATTGACCTTCCTGGCCCCAAGGGCACACTGCTGTCTATGGACAACTTGTTGTCCACCAGGACTCCAAGGTCCCTCTCCACAGAGCTGCTCTCTAGCAGATCACCTCCTAACCTGTACTGATGCATTTTATTCCTCCTGCCCAGGTGCAGGACTCTGCACTTCTTCTTGTTGAACCCCATGAGGTTCCTCTTGGTCCAGCTCTCCATCCAAATCTCGCAGGATGGCCGCACAGCCCTCAGGCGTGTCAGCCAAACCTCTCAAATGATTTCACAATATCCAACAACGTTACCTTTCAATTAATTAGGAAAATTCCAAACACACTGTGCATCTTGTATATTAATTCAGAAAAAAATAAGCCGTAGTAACCCTTTATACATGTCAACTTAAAGCAACGAGTTCTATTTGTGTACTGAATTTTCCTACAGTGGCATTTTGGGGCTGGATTCATCCATCAAATCATTGTCTGTTTTAAAAAAGTGCAAAAATGACCCAAGACTGAAAGCAGTTTAAGTGGCTTTCCTTTCTCACCAAACTGGGTAAGAATAACACACACTAAGACTGCATTAACCATGTAATACCTATCTCCAAATTACAGCAAATTCCCTTAAATCACCACAGCTTTCCTAGGGGGATCACTTTTATTTTTTTTCCCCTATTTATCCATCTGTCCATTTTGCTTTCCCCTTGATTTCTCCAACTCTGTGATGGACCTAAAGCTATCGCTGCAGGCTACAAAAATAGACATTGAAGAAGACAGACCTATCAGGAAATGTTTCAAAATATTTTCAATCCAGAAAATAAATTATTTCATAAGGTGAAAAGACAAAATTCATACTGTAACTACTACGCTGTTCACAGGCAACCCAGTCCCAAAAGACAGTTAATTTTTTCAACCACTTTTGCCAAAGTACCTATTGCAATGAAGTGTTCTATCCTCCCAGGTTCTGGATTTGATACAGGACCGCTATATAGTAGAAGTCCATCTGGATCCATAGTAATAAACTCTAGAGAGAGCAAGCTTTCAAAACAAGGCCTGATGGGACGAAACCATGCATAACCATTTCCATGGAAACTGTGCTTAGTCTGCTGGCAGTCTGGTCCATGGAATGAAGCAGGGCAAAGACATCTGAAAGAGCACAAATCCAAAGAATAGTCAAAATTCCCCAGTGTTCAACTTTGGTTTTTTTTTTGGCTTACATGCAACAAATGTAGCACTTAAATGTAGCACTTAAATGTGGCACTTAAAATCACAGCAAAAAAAAAAACGCAGTAAACCAAGATTTTAGCAGAGTTTCAAGGATGATTGGCAAGTACTTAAAATACTTTAAGAGTACAAAGCATATTTATCCACTACACTATCTCCAAAAGAAAGTATTGTTGAGGCCATGCTTTTAAGAACAGTGAATTATTTCCTTAAATAAGTCACATAGAACACCAAACATCAATTGATCAATTTATTGCAGAGAAAACTTAGGGAGGTTAATTTCTAGCTAAAATAAACCAGTATGATTTCACTTAGAGGAATACTGGTGCATGCCAGGTAATGCTATAATAAACCAAGTTTCCCATCTAATGTTTTCTAAACATTATCCTTATCACCAATTTTTTAAACTACATTTCACTGTCCCTACATCCCTGCTGCTACCATGCATACTTACCTTTATTATTATTCTTCCAGAAAAAAAAAAAATCTAAACAAAGCAAACAAAACCCGAGGACACACTTCCCACTCCTTCATACTGAATTGGATGCTCTTAAAAAATTATACATGTTAATTATATCACTGTTTTTTCCCCAGGGTTTTCCTTCTTACACGTTTATTTCTGCCGCCTTCAGGACTACAGCACCATCTTTGGGCCATCAGTGAAAGGTCTTGTTGCCATCAGGTTTACACTCCAGCACCCTCATTGCCTATTTTGTTTCCCCTTCAGTCAGAAGGAATGATTTTTTTAGACCTGTAGCTTTTAAACTCCACTCAACACTTTAAAAATAGAAAAGAAGTAAGAGAATCTCCAATTCAGGTCTCCTCACCTGTAACCGTTCGAAGTGTCAATACACGTCCCGCCATTGAGGCAAGGGCTTTGAGGGTAGGAGGAACAGGACTGATGGAGGTGGTCCCTAGCTGAGCAGGTGCAGACTGCACGGATGGAGGGGGTTACTGAGACAAAGGACGTGCTGCCAGCATCCACCACTGCTGGGATGTCACTCAGGGTGAGGTAGTTTGCACAGCCACTGCCCTCGCTGCAGTTCGTGTTCACACACTCATCCACATCGATCTGAGAAATGGGCAGTTGTAAAGCTGACTGGATCTAAGAGAAAATACAGTTAAGCACATCACCAGTCTTGTCCTAATTAATGCTTTAACTATCAAGGCTGCCATTATTTCAGACCTTTTGTACTTTAGCCAGTAGCCTACACAATGGTCTAAGTTATCACCAAGTTTGTTCCCCGGCCCAATGGATTTCTCCCTTCTACTTGTTTGGGGATTCTGCACAGGCACCTATAAAGCTGCAGAATTTCATTTGTTATTTGGTGATTTGCATACATTAAAATGATGCACATTTAGTGCCCAAACCTCAATACAAAAGACCTCACTACTCTCACACTGAACGTAAAACTAACTTGGACTCTCTTAATTTACACATTTAATATCTATTTTTCTCAATAATAAGATGTATGACAAGTAGCTTCAAAACAAGCTTTGAAAAGATCAAAACAAATAGATAAATACTAAAGTGTGCTTTTTTCACTTGTGAAGCTGTCTCAGTTCACCACTGTTAAGAACTCTGACCTCCATAATCAATTGTCAGTATATCCTCAAATATCATCACATGTATTGAAAGACATATCCCCAAGGGCATAAAATCTGCTTTAGAATGACAGGATGAATCCTGTCAATGCAGATTCATGTCTGCCACCCACATCTATCCCCATCAGTGGAGAGACATCTAGACAGCTACCTCATACTGCTGTAGCAAACCACTGTGTATATAAACAAACTTGTCTCCTTTACAGTATTACAACAGATTATTTTTCTGCTAAATAAAAATGGCTGTTGTAAAGCTATATCCCAAAGAGGTAATGTAAACATACTATTTCTTTAGCTATTCAGTGAATAATTCCAGTGTTAATTACTGATTTTCTATATTTATACTTAAACACATGTACAAAAACTAGTGGAGAAATTCTCCAGCTATGATCAGTTTTCTGTAAACTATTGGTGATTACTCACTAAAGCTATTCATTAAATATTGGAAGGGGATATATAATTAATACAAACATTTTTTCATTAAAATATGTGAAGTAATTCTCTTGTTACCACTTTGATTAATTCACTTGTCATATACTATGGCACAGAATATTTTAAATCTATGCAATTTTCTATAGTATTGCTGCAGTAATTCAATAAATATTCAGAAGAACTATGCTTCCTGAGTATTATCTGTCTCTGGTATTTCCTACTTGGTCACTCTGACGAGTCTCAACATCTACACAGCTATCCAAGATATAGAAAGAGTTAAACAGATGCTTGATAACCCTGGAGAATATACCTCTTCTTTAAAGGCTGCCATCTCAGCATGCAGCTTCTCAGGTCTGTAATATGCTGAACCATCCTGGACAGCAAATCTTACATCTGTCTGTTTCCCATCAACGTCCATCACGCTGAAGACAATGACATCACTAAGCTCAGCAGGTAACATTTTTGCTAGTAGCTCCTTGAACTTGTCATGTCTCGTTTTGCCATCTTCACCTCTCCTTATGAACTCCTCCGCTGTGACATCTGAGTTTGGGATTCACAAACAGATAAACATGAAATACTGAGAGACCACAGGCTAATTTCTCAATTTATTTCTTATTTAACAATATGGAAACAAATCAGGAAATGCCCTACAGTGGTAAGTACATCAGGCACTGATATCATAGTATTTACATCACATAATCCTTCAGTTATAGAAGGAACTGATCTAAACTCTTGCTAGAAAATAAAACTGACCTGAGAGACGCACAGAGGCCGAGTTTTGTATGGCTTCATTTTCCAGCTCTTTGACATTGATTTGTACTGTAGATATAACATCAGGACAAACTCCATCAGAAATTCTAATTTTTAAGTTATATATTCCTTGAGGAGTGTTATCCACCATCATCAAAGAACCAGTCCTCTTATTTAATCTGAGAGACCTAGACATAAACCTTCAGTTAGGAAACTTCAATAAAACAAAACTGAGCACTTATTTAAAATAACATAATTCAGAAGGCTTTAAATGTTACTATGAAGGTTATAGGATCAAAACTTACAGGGATTAGCAGACAACCACAAAAAAGCACCAGGAACACCTTAATTCAGAAATGACAATCTGCAGATTTTATAAAAAGATGTTTCTGTTACAGACTTTCCCAAACTTGAATAAAAGCAGTGTGTAACTGAAGCATGGGGTTCAACTTCATCACCATGGGCAGGTCTGTGAGATAAGTAACAGCAAGTGTCTAAACCACACAGTCATTGCAGGTTCTCATTTTCCATCTGGAACAAGGTAAGGTCTGTCTGAAATCTCTGATAACATCTTCATTTGCCACCTCAAAGGGACAGTAATCAGTAATTAATGGAAATATTCCATGACTACTATTACGGACCAGTAACCTCTTAACATGGAAACAGGCTCAGGGACTGCTGATGGACAGAAAGTCTTGTCTTTAATTTCAGGCTCTATGAAGTTTTTAAACTCTTATTCATGCCAGAGAAAAAAATTCACATTCATTTTCTCACCCATTTTCTGTATTTCAAACAGCATACAACTACACTATATGCCATCTCATTTCATGATATGAACAAATAACGCATAAGCAGGAATTAAGGATCCAGTTCAACTTTTCTATTAATAGAAAAAAACTCCACTAATCTGAGTCATAGTTTTCACATGCAACTGTGAATTCAGTCATCGAAGGAGATCACCAAACTCCTTTCCACTTTTGATGAAATTATTCCATTCTGCCCTTTTAAGTTTGGGATTTGTATTCCATCAACTCTAACATGTGAGAGCAAGTATTAAAAATTTCACCTATGCTTAAATTGGATCTTACAGAATGCACATTTTAAATAAATTAATGATGACAATCTGACTAAAAGTCAGCACCACAGTGTGATCCTGCCTTCTCTTGGAAAAAATATTTCATGCATTACTTTCTTAATATCCAGTGACCCAAGTAAGAAGAAAAAGAGCATTCAGAAGGTACACTCCTTAATACACTCAATAACTCTGTCTTTATGCAGATCCTGAACACAAAAAAAATATATGGTAAAATAACTAAAGAAGCATAAGTATTACTCATTTTGACACAAATACAATCCTCACTCGAGCAGTTTTCCTTCAGAGACAAATGTTTTATTGTCCCAGTCATCTTGATCTGGTGCAAACACCTCCCCAAGCACTGTTGTTGACCATTTTCCTGTTGAGATAAATTATAATAAATCTGCATTTAATTTTTGCTTTTCAGTGCAGTTTATATAAATATACTTTACCCACTCCACTTTAGTTAGGAGTTTACAGAAGAGGAGTTTCATGATTTAAATATATAAACCACTTAAAAAAATAAAGAGGTGCATGAGAGAAATCATGTGTAAAATTACACATATTCATGCTATATATGTGCAATATATATTCATGAATCTGATTATCATATCCAGATAGCACTTACCTTTGTAACTGTACACATAGACTTCCTTATGGCCAGACTGATGGCAATTGTCATTTTCATCACCAATTGTTATAGTCAGGGTACTTGTAGAGCTCATAGCTGGCATCCCACTGTCTGTTATAACTACTGGCAGATGAAACACCTTCTGCTCTTCTCTGTCGAAGGACCTCAAAGCAGTTACAGTTGCTGTGCTATTTCTGTTGTCAGTGAGAGAAAAATCCAAAGAACTCTGATAATCTGGTGGCAATGAAAATGTAAAGGGTGGCCCATTTTCCTCACTGTCCGGATCAAACGCATGAAGCAGTCTGGATGTGTGGTTCATAGGCACTATCTCAGGCCTCAATGTATTTTCCCAAACTACAGGCATGTATGGTGCCTCAAACCTTGGCCCGTTGTCATTAACATCAAGCAAGTTAATCAGAACGGTCACGCTTCCAGTGTGGGCAGGTGTCCCTTGATCTGAAGCTTGTACAATTAAACTGTACTTGTGAATGACTTCACGATCTAGTGTATTGGCCACAGTCACGTGGCCGTGTCGGTCAACCGCAAACTGTCCCATAGGATCCGAATCTGACCTGACAGAATAGACTATGTTCCCATTCAAACCAGAATCCTTGTCTGTAGCTCTCACGGTAGTGACTGTAGTACCTACAGGCACATTTTCAAAGAAAGGGCTTGTCTGAACGAACTGAGAAAGGAAAACTGGGCTGTGGTCATTAGAGTCTTCAACTTCGATCAGGCACACTGCAACACTAGAAAAATCAGGATCTTCCACTGCAACAGTAAGATTAAACTGCCTTTCATGGGGATTCTCAAAATCCAGGGTTTTTTTCAGTCGAATAGTGGCACATTGCCATTCTGTGTCATTCTCAATGTAAAACTTCTGATCTGGGTCTCCCCTAATAATACTGAACATTAATTCTGCGTTCTCCCCAATATCTCCATCTGTAGCGCACACCTGCAGAACTTCTGAGTCGATGGCACTGTTTTCAGGAACTGTTGCCTGCCACATCTTTTTTGTGAATTTAGGTACATGATCATTGACATCTGCAATCCAGATAGTGGCAGTGCCAGTTCCTGTTAGCCCTCCCCCATCTCTTGCTTCAACAGTAAGAAAATAATTGTCAGTCCTCTCTCTGTCTAGCATTCCCTCCGCTACATGGATTGTACCAGTATCGGGATTGATATTAAACATGTCAGTGCCAAATTCATTTTTTACATTCTCTGTTATCCTGTAGGTCAGGACAGCATTCAGACCTACATTTGGATCGTCACGATCAACTGCACCCATTTCCATGACCAACGTGTCTGCAGGAGAATTTTCGAAAACACTCCCTCTGCAATCATCAGGCATGCACGTGAACAGGGGTGCATTGTCGTTTATATCCCACACGTTAATCATCACATCAGCAAACCCTGTAAGTCCTTCTCCACCCTCATCAGTAGCCAATACAACAAATCTCCACAGTGCCCTCTCCTCCCGATCCAGCATCCTGTGTGAGTAGATGCTGCCCGTTTTCTCGTCTATCGTGAAAGCATCAGCTGCACCGTGCCCGTGCAACGAGTACCTCACGTCTCCTTCCTCCACACTACTATCGGGGTCGTTTGCCATAACCTGCAAAAGTTTTGAAAACAAAGACATAGAAATTGGAACATATGTAATGGCTGCATTATATCCTGTAGGCTGCTACAGTCTAAAGGAGCCTGAACAAAAGCACCTGACGTGCCACAAACACATGCCAGGTACTCTGCGAACGGGCGGTGGCTGCGGAGCAGCTCGGGGCAGATGAATGCACTTTGCACTACAGTAACAATGTGGGGATTAGAATATTAATCTTTTTTTTTTCCTATTTATAGAGGTAATTTAACCGTGTTATTCTGACAGCTATTTTTAAATGTTAGTGGTTTGCTTTTTAGGATCACAAATGATCCACCCTGCTTATCCTACTTATTTGCAATTATTTTCCCATAAAAGTTCATTTCTCTTCATCCGCTGACAAAAAAAAGCTCAGTAGAACTAAATTTCATTAACATATATGTGCTGGATTATTATGAACCTGTGCTCTTTCATTGATATAATACCATCTCCAAAACTGCATACATTACCTGAAGTACAAAGATGGGTAACCCATCCAGTTCCTCAATTATACTTCCATAGTATTCACTGGTAGAGAAAACTGGAGTCTCATCATTTTTATTCATGACATTGATGATGATAACAGCATAATCTTCCCATTTCCCATCAGAGGCCAACAAGTGAATCTCATACATTTTTGTTTCTTCATAATCCAGTAGCTGGGTAATAAAAATGGCTCCAGTTTCTGGGTCTACATCAAGTACTCCTCCCATGTTTCCAGCTGTGATCTGATAGCGCAGTTTAGCATTTGTTCCTGTCAATTACCAACAGTGTCAGAAAACACACATTTCTTGAAGAAGATGAAAAAATGGGATGTTAAGATGAAGTACAAATCACAGGATAACTGATTTAGATATTATAGTTTTGTGGTCTTTAGAAACATGCAGCTACATCAATTTACTTAACAGCATTTTTGATTCTTCAATTTGTGTCTAATTATAAAATGTGCCTTTGCAATGAAGTATTAATTCTGCTTCTACTTACAATCCCTCCAATTCACTGAAGGATCAAAATGACTGGCCAAGGCTACAGGACAAATTCTTATTTGCACTCATATTCATTTATACATGGGCTTTACCAACAAAAAGGGAAATAACATATTAAACCAGAGGAGACAGTCCTAACAGAACTTCTCAGAATTTCAGCTGCAGTACCAATTTGCCAGTGGTTTTACATCAAGTAAAGACTTTTAACCTTTCTGCATGCTCTAACTCCACATTACGATTCTTCTTCTCTTCTTTCACAGCTACATCTTTAGTAATTTACTCTATTAAGAGGACAGAAACAAAGTGCCATATATAACCATAAGGTCCCCTGATCCATCACTGTATAGTAGATTTACAGGCAGCCTATGTAACAACCTAAAAGTTCCTTGAGTAGGTAAATCCTTCTTCAGTACAACCTCGCTGCATTTGGCTCAACCTCCCTGAGTGGGTGAGATACCAACTGCAGCCAGGATGTACTTGCACTTCATGGACATGCTGACAGAACAGTCCTCTGGGACTCATGCAACAAAAAAGGTATGTTTCACTGTACAGCAAAGTCAAATTAGTAGTGCACCATGGCCAAAAGAAGGAAGTCTGTACTGTTCCCTCTCTGCTTTATGAGTACTGGTTATGTATTTATTTTTACATGACTGAATGGCTGAATTCCTGAATGATTTGCAGATAGAGCAATATAGCTAAGACACATCACAAGCATTTAGGAAGTCTAGTTTCAAATGTGAGAATGTGTACCAAAAAAAAGCACAATATAACTATACTGCCCATAGAGAAAACAGATGAATATCACTGAAATCAAGTTTCATTCATTTTAGTCAACCAGGAAATTTTTATTGGTGCCCATCTGTAAGAAAATGATATGATCTATAATAAATTTGTATTTGCTGGCACAGAAATTATTCCCCACCATCCCACATTAAATGCATTGCCTCCCAAACTAAAAGTTATTTGACTCATGCCTCACAGCTTCATTATGAACTACTACTGTTCATGCTCAGTCAGTTCACACTTAAAATCTAGAGACTAAAAGACATTTTCTTTTCTAACGCCACTAAATATGTCTTGGTGCGTTGAAAATAAATCAATAATATTTTAGACACAGCTATGGGGAATTCCCATACTTTACCTTCGTCTTCATCATTAGCACTGACTCTAATGATAGTCGTGCCCACATCCTGGTCTTCATCCACATTTACTTCATAGACACTCTGAGTAAAGACAGGCTTGTTATCATTCACGTCACTGATAAAAACGCACACGTAGGCTGTGTCTAGAGGGAGAAGAAACAAGAGATTAGAATATTCAGCTGTGCCACTTCTGTCAGCTGCAATTCCTTAAACTGCCTAGCTACACATGAAATGCAGACAACACAGAAACAAACCCTTGGGGTTGTGGACAATATATATACCAATATTACTCAAAAGCACTTGGATATCAAATGCATGTCACATCCAGTTTGTTTAAGCAGATAATATGTGAATAACTGATGCTCAATATGGCAATTATAAAGTTTTTAGCCATAACTTTTTGCCCTGAAGGCACAAAAGCTGAATTTTAAGTCCTAATTTAGGCACAGCCATCGACTGAGAATAAGATTTTCTATCTTGAACTGTCCTGCTTCATACTTCATAATTACTTTTGACTCGATACAGCACCATATGCAGTGCATTGAGAAACATCTCCATTACCCAAAGATCTGCATCCTACCGATAAAGGGCACATCTTTGCTAGCTAGTAAATACTCTCTAAACTCTATGAATTCCTGGTTTTCTTCTAATTTCAGAACAACTTGCCTGATCGTCATATAAAATGCTTCCAACAGAACTGTTGCAAAAAAGGTAAAAAAAAAAAAAAGGACATTCATTCTCAAGTACACTTGAAAAAAGGAAAGTAACATTTTGTCTTGCATTTCCAACCTCCTGTTTTCAGACACCAGTCCAAGTAAAATCATACAACAGACACTCATCTCTTACCAGAGTTTGGCTTCCCATGTTTTCCAGGTCGAGCTGATTCAGAGCCATCTACTGCCTTGACTTCTAGAAGATAGGACCCCTTCTCCTCTCTATCAAATACTGAGGCAGTGTATATTGAGCCTGTCTCTGAGTCCAAGTGAAAATATGTGTAGTCGCTGCCACTGTCGTGTAACAAGGAGTAAGTTATCTAAAGGATTAAAAAGAAGCCATTAATCTATACTTTCCTTTTGTTGGATGGTTCACTACTTAAAGAGAGGAAGAACAGTCTTGTGTTTGAGAATCTTATCAGGGAAAGCTGGGTAAAATCGCCAGCTTGAGCAATCTAGTTTGAAGTCAGATAACTTCCTTGCATGTTGACTGCCAAGACGTAAAGGAAGTGCATTTGTCTTGTCTAATCAGTTCCCAAGTTCACTAGTTCACATTTGCACCGTGCTTGTGCAACAGCACCCAAACTCAGCTGCAGATTCCAGCTACTAATACATGCCCACAGGCGAGCTGAATTTGAACTTGCTCAGTGTGATGGACCATGTTCTAGTCTGTTATGTGTCTGGTTTTGTGCACTTGACTACAGCTTGCACTCTTATTCTTAGGATATATCTACTTCTAATTTTTAAAATCAGTAACAAATGCATCCTCTTTTGGTCTTCACTTGATGTATTTTCTAAGGACTCAGTTTTCAGGACCCCCAATGACTTACAACTCACATCTTAGGTCTATGTAGACCTTTCCAAATCAGTGCATTCTATAGCAAGTTTTTCACCTGAACTACAGGTTGTATCAATATTTGTTCTTTGTGTTCCATCTCGCACCTACTAATCTTAATTGCATTTTTCACATGGCAAGAGAGAAAAACATCTCATTAACCATTTTATTTCATCTGTTTCCCTTTAGTCGTTCGTCATCCCTTTTTTAGGTCAAAGACTTCTAGTCTATTTAGCCATTGCTCACACAGAAGCTATTCCATACCTTTCCTTATAGAAGATGTAGGTCCCCCCCTGCTTACCTCACCATTTTGACCAAGGTCAAGGTCGGTGGCAGACACCTGAACGACAAATGTCCCCACATCAGCTCCCTCTGTTACTGAGGCTTCATAAATAGATGAAGTGAAGAATGGGACATTGTCATTGACATCTAAGACATCAAAGAGTGTATAAAGAGAAAACCATAAAACTTTGAAGAAACAAAAAGTGCTACAATTACACTCTAACATCACTGAACAGCTTACACACCTGTTATATTAATATAGACTGTAGTGAATGCTGCCAGTGGAGCTGCAGCAACGTTCTGTGCTCGAACCCGCAGCAGAAAGCTCTTTGTTGTTTCATAATCTAGGGGCTCAGCTACCAGGATTGAAGCAGAACCATCGTGTCTGTTTGGAGTCAGGCAGAAATGAACTGGCATGTTGGTCTCTGGAACGAGTCCCTCTTCTAGGCTGTAAGTCACACGGGGATCACCGAGGGGAGAAGTTGCTTTGACAGTCTGCAGGGTTCAAAAAGATTGTGTAATCAACACTTTTGTAAGTACAGCAACAACTCCAAAAAGTCTTTGTGTACTGACTCTCACAGACCTTCAGCTCTCAACAGAAAACACTAGGACCAGAACTTGCTGATACCAAATCTTAGCCCTGCCTGGTACAACTATATGCCACAAACAGCTGCAGCCAAAGGTTACCAGTCATTAAATGTTTGGTACTCAGGCTTTTACCCTAAAAATATGTGCTTTGGAGTTACCTCGTAAAGCTGTTTCAGCTACTCATTTCAAGCAATCAAAACGAAAAACTTTAAAGTACTTTAAGCTCAATAATCACCTCAGATAACACAAAAGCATTACAAAAATCAGAAAACCTACAGTGTTGTCCGAATGGGCAGGAAATTAAATAATGGTTGCATGCATAGAAATTAAAACAAAAATATCTGTCACCCTTAGAATTTTTGAAAGAATATGAATAGCAGAACACTGGTCCCTACAATACACAAAACTGTTATAAAAGCTCACCATATTTAAGTAAATATGCAACATTCAATTACTCTATAGTCTTAGAACTCTAGAGAGATAAAAAGTTTGTCCCGCCCTTACCAAAACTGACACATCTCGTGCAGTATTCTCTGGAATAACAACCTCATAGCTCTCTCTTTCCCACTGTGGAGGCTGGTTTTTTGCACTGGTAACAGTTACTACAAGTTCAACTTTACTGCTCCTATTGCCTCCATCCGTAGCAATGATCTCTTGAATTATGGAAGACCTCTGAACAGCAAAAAAAGGTTTTGTTAACAGAGTTTTGATCAGGGCTCTGATGAGCTTTTTTTTTTTACAGAATAAATGAATACATAAAATTAAAGGCACACTTAGAACCTGCACAGGAGAAAAAAAAAAAATTGACAATTGCAGAATCCTGAACCCAGAATACCAAGGAGGTGCAAGGTTGCTGAAAATTTTGTAATTTGCTTTGCTTAATATTATGAGAAAATGTTGCTATTTGTCTGAATAAACCTTAGCAAATTTCACAGTTTAAAACAAAAACAAAACAAACAAAAAACACACTTTGTGGAGCCTCTGAATTCTTAAGGTTACCTATGAAAAGTTTTTGTTATTAGGTCTGTAGGGTTCTTAGATTCAATGAAGAAAACCTATAGAAAGGACATGCCTTTAGTAAAGTTTTGTGTCAGTTACTCAGAAGTTAAACTTTGTGCCTAATAGGTATTTAGAGATTGAAATCTACAATATTTTTGTTTCAGTACAAACTACTTTACAATTCTGAAAATATCAAACTGCTTACGTGGGTATTTAGAAATGGCTGAAACTGGTAAACTGTTTCAGGTAGTTACCTAAAATTTTGTTCATTATGCCATCCCCTTACAGAGGTTACTATGCTTAATCTACCAAGACTAACATGCATGAAGTTGGGAATCCATATCAGATTCAAAATTTCAAACTTCCACATTCAGGTTTGTGTCTTAACTCATTGCCTGTTAACATCATGGAGTCCTACACTCGGGTTCCTGCTCCCCTGTTTACAGCCTCAACCCTCCAGTCCCCAGTATTACTATGCCAAAGCTAAAAAATACTAACAAAATGGGAAGAACAAGTTCTCAGAGGAACTGCTGTCAGCTGCTACTTTCCAGCAAGAAGCAGGGCTTGATTACATGCAGTTCACAATCATTGAACTCATCAGCTAAATGTCTTACACTTAGACATGTTTAATCATGACACACTGATCCTTTAATGTGAAGGGGTAAAACAAACTCATGCCCTCAGCCCCTCCTGTGATATATTGATAGCCAGCTTAAAAAGAAAAGCAAGTACCACACCTGAGAAATGGGCTGGTTCACAAACACCCAGCCTGTAGTAGGATCAATTTGTAAATAATTTGGTTCTTCATTTGCTAATGAATATGTAATGGCAGCATTTGAGCTGTAGTCATCATCACGGGCTGCAACACGAAGAAAACTGGTCCCAACTCTTGTGTCCTCTTTTAGGAAATCTAACGTAAGAAAGGACATTTCAAACTGATGGTTAATTCACTGAAGCAGATCTTCAAAGTACGTCAAGTAAAGAAACACTAAAGCAACAACATATGGAAACTATAACTTTATATTCCTTGGAACAATAGCCATAAAAATCAAACTGAATATTTCAAAGAGCTGCTAGTGCTCCAGAGCTACAGATCATATTTGAACTTCACATTATCACATTCATAACCTGGAATTCTTCTCTCATAAGACACTATTTTTTTTTCTTGTATTTATGCTAACAGACTAGTTGTTCTGTGGGAAATACACATAAATGGAATTTTCATTTACTGCATAAAATCAGAAGAAAAGGACCACACTGTCAGAAACTACTTTCTAGGTTGCACAGTGTAACTAACTGAGAATTATCAGTCTTCTTTTTTAAATTAATATTATACATGCCTCTGGGTGTTTATCCATGAACAGGAAGGTTTTTTTGAAGAACCAAGAAGGAAAGATAAAACAACAAACCATGAAGAATTATGAAATTCAAATGGGAGAAGGAAATGCACGTAATCAAAAATTACAACCAAAACTCATTAATCAGAAAAAGAAGGATCCAGATAATGCTCAGTGCTGTACACTCATATTCTTACTACAGCTTTCACAACTCTGTATAGTACCACAGCCAGTAGGTACACCCAGGTAAGGAAAGATACTGCCATGGCTATTGCTTCAAGGAATTTTTCCACAGGACACCCAGGAAGGCCTACAAGTTAAGACTGTACTTGTTGCATTGCATGTTACACAGAGTAACAATCCTGCAATTAATCTAATGCATCTCTCACTGCAATCACCTACTTGGTCACATGATCTACTGCCAGGAAAGACAACCCCCCAAAATCTTAGACATCAGGTAAGCTCACACTCAGGGCACCGAAACTCTATCCAATGACTCTCAATTACATTCATAGTGGGTGTTTTCAAATCTGGGGTCATTGTCATTTTGGTCCAGGACGAGAATATTTATCTGGCATATTCCAATGAGTGGTTCCGCTGCCTGATCTGTTGCTGTCACACTGATGGGATATTCCCTCTGTTTTTCTCGATCCAATACCTGAACAGTTGTTAGAACCCCTGAAAACAAATTAAATTACCAGAAAGTTAAAATACTATGCATTTGACAATAGTCTGCATTTAGCTGTTTGTCTGTTGATACACTCAGCTACAATGCAACACGTTAAACAGATCCATAAGGTGATCTTCAGATTCAAGGATTCAATCACAAGATTTAACAATATCAAGAGCTTAAACTGTACTACTGAGGCAGATGCAAGCTTCATACACACATCTACACACAATTGGACTTAAATTTAAAAAATGGAGATAAGTACCAAAGTAACCTTCAGAGAATTAGTTTATTAAAAAATATTTCTTTTGAAGAGCAGTTAAATACAGGTTAAAGGCATGTTTCATATCTATTATCCTCCAAAAGTTCAGCCCAAATTTAGTTTTGGCCTTCCAAGACACAGTCTCTTTGCTTTTTGTAAGACTACTGCCTTTTAGATAAATTATTTATATGCCATTAGCAATGATGCAAGATAACTGGCACTTAGAACAGTGTTATTTTCAAATCCAGTTACAAAACCACAGAAGTTATTTCACACAGAACTTTCACATTTCAGGGAAAACATCAGTTCTACTTCACTATTGGATATGCATGAAACTAAAAAGAGAACATTTGTTCATACAATCAATACAGTTTATGTCTTGTCTGCTATCAAAAAACTAAATGAAAAAGTATGAGATCTGATTTTATTTAAGCTTTCTTTTCCTCAGTGTAACAAAGTGGTTTCTATGTGCCAGTATCAGTTCTGATACTTGCTTTACCTGTGTCAGGATGAATACTAAATGCTGGTAGGACACCACTTCTGTGCATCAAGCCATATTTCACTACACCATTGGCTCCCTCATCAGCATCAGTGGCTTCAACCTTCAACACAACTGTCCCTGAAGGCTGGTTTTCCAGTACAGAAGCATGTTCCTGATAGTACTGACACTAAGAGAGGGGAGGAAAAAAAGAAGGAAAAAACAAGGATTTACCATGCTATTTGATTTAAAGATAAACTAGAGGGGAAAAAAAAAAAATTTAGCTACACTTCTATTCATATGTACTGATGGTAATGTTTTATCTGTACCATGATTAATTTACAGACTTCACTTGCTGTTTTGCAGTTACACAAAGAATACACAAGATGAGGCCACTGGGCATCTCCATCTAATGAAAACATCTGGAGAAAAGGTTACAGTTGCATATGCTTCCAAATGCAAATATTATTTTATATTAGCCAAAGTCATAAAAAAGAGGCCACAGAGTTGCCAAACCACAGAATTGCTTTGGTCAAAAAGAGATTTCTACACAAAGTAACTTTATGCAGGACAGATTACTGAGAATTTCCAAGACTGACATGAAGTCACTGAATCCTCAAAACATACAATATTGCCTATCAACATTTTAGTCATCAGCATCAAACTTGAAATTTATAGACAAGAGATCTTCAATATGAAATTCACATTCTGAAAACATTCAAGCATTTATTTTTTACAGTACTTTACAAGCTAAGCTAAAACACTTTCATTGCTCTCTCTCTCATCAGTTCCACACATGCAATCATCAGAAGCCACCTATGTAATTTAGGGAGGTATTTTTGAATATTCTGTAACAATACCATTGCATAGACACCTCTACCTACTGATCCCTCCACACACATGTCACACTGAACCTCCAAAAGTCAGTCACTCAACCTCATCTTCTAAAATGCCAGAGATAAGATGTGGTTCAGGAAAAAAACAGTGCTCACAGGAGCTGTTCTGCCACAAGAAAGGGGATGGAAAAGATGGAGACAGCATCAGGCATCACTCAGTGAGAGAGGGAAGCTGGACCACTTCTTGAATAGCTCATCTGCTGCACTCCTGGCAGTGACAGCACAGTCTTAAACATTTACCACATGGTCTAACAGAAATCACTGAGCCTCACGTATTTACCTTTGGAAAGACAGGTTTGTTGTTGTTGACATCATCAATTTTCACAACAACCTGGGCAGTACTTGTAAGAGAATGGGGTCCTCCAGAGGTGTTATCATCAGTAGCTGTGATATTAAGCACATACTCTGTCCCCTGAAGCTTAGGAAATGGACTTGAACGAAGTCTAACTAGCCCTGTAAAAACAACAGGTTGTGGTGGGGTTGGTTTGGGGTTTTTTTTTTGGTTTGTTGCTTTTTTGTTGGTGGGGTTTTTTTCCTACATTAACCAATTACTGTTATTCTTCTCACTAGTAAGCACAATAACAAACCCTTCTGGTTTACCTATTTATGAATAAAGCACAAAGCTGCTACAGTTTCATGCAACTATGGTATTTTTACTGCAGTCTGATATTAAAGCAGAATTAAGACAGCACAACAGGTTTGTTTGTCTGCAGATATGTCTACAGAGTTAAATGAGACAAGAGCTAAAACTTAGCTGACCTGCACATATTAGTTTGACCTGCACATATTAGCTTTCCTCTAATTGCTGCAGAAAAAAAATAAAACAGAACAAAAAGTCCAAAGAAACACTGTGGCAGACTTCTGTTTTACCTGCCCCACCAGCAAGCCTGGCTATGGCCCTGTATCATTCCTGCAGTGAAGCACGTGCCACCATGCCACCAATGCCACCAGTGCCACCAGTGCCAGCCCAGCTGAAACCAGTTCAGACTGACTTTCCTGCAGCACAATCACAGCAGCACTTGGCTACACAGGCATAGCCTCAGAAACCCCTATTTTGCTACTCTCCTACGTCACCCAAATGATACATCCTGCTGGCTGGGACATAAAGGCACTGTCAGAGAAAGATGCATGGAAGAGACTACAGCTCTCTGAGACCATGCAGTAAGAAGCTGTCATTCCTTTGCTCCATCATCCACCAATCACCTCAGGCACAATATTCATCAGGTACAATTGCAATTGTCATTACAACAGAATATTGTTATAGCTTCAAAGTCACTCATTTCGCTTGCAAATGTATTGTTCTAGCAGCAACATTTCTTTTTGATGCATAACTACTTTACCTTGGCAACAAGGGGGTAGAGAATATTCCCCTGACATCCCTTCTGAAAAGAAACTGCTGTGAGCCACTGTATAAACCTTTATTGTTTATGAAACAACAAAAGCCCAAAAGCATTTAAAACAAAAAAAAAAATCTTATGTTTCTAAAATTAAGGTAATTGGTAAAGAAGTATGAAAGTACATACACATGATTATCTATATTAAAACTATGGTGCTAATGCTAAGAGATGCTATCAATCAAACATTAAGATTCTTTGAGCACTACAATAAAGATTTTCAGAAGCATCAGATAAGACTACCCCTGTGGCAATTAGACTGCTGTTCCTCTTGGAGATCACAGAACCACAGAATGTCAGGGGTT
>NW_008600977.1:45648-56786 GCF_000691845.1 Merops nubicus | reverse complement strand
GTTGTGTGAGTCATCCCATAAGGTTTCCGTGATGGCAGCTCTGTCATAGTTGTCTTCCTGCATCAATGGCCTCTAACTCCTGTCTGCTGCCCATGCTGCGTGCATTTGTGTAGAGGCACTTCAGATAGGCTGTCAGCCACGTCACTTTTTTAGAGGAACACCGTCTAATTCTCTTGAGGTGTTTCATGGATTTGCCCCTACTACCTCAGGAACCCCTCGCTCATCTCCATAAGACTCTGACCATGCTACAGTGTCTCCAGAATGCCTCAGCACAACAAGTTTAAGGCCCTTACTAGCATCCTGTCCCTCTACCTCTGGTGTGCCATCCAAGGTGGCAGTTCTGCTGACCCCCCTCCTTACTTCTTTAAGAGAGTTCAATCATTCCATGATCAATGTGTCCTAGATGGCCTCCAAATGTCACATCAGCCTCAATAACCCTTGTACCCTTGCTGCCCTGTGTATCACCTGTCTCTTCTGAGACAGTAAAATGAGGGTCCCTGCTATCACACCATCCCACAAACACTGGCATGCTTCCTCTGGTCTTATCTCTAGCAGGCCCAGTTATATCCCCTTCCCCCTTCCAAACTAGTTTAAAGCTCTGTCAATGAGCCCTGCTAGTTCTCCCCCCAGGATCCTCTTCCCCCTCTGAGGCAGGAGTATCCCATCTGTTGCCAGGAGGCCTGGTGTGGTGTATACCAACCCGTGATTGAAAAACACAAAGCCCTGCCTGTAACACCAGGCTCAGAGCCAGGAATTGATCTGGTGACTCCTCCTCTCAACTCCCTCTTCAATTCCTGCAACTCAAGGGATAGAGGAGAACATGATTTGTGCTCCTGATCCCTTAACCAGTTGCCCCAAGGCCCTGAAGTCTCTTGGTTTTGGGCTTCTTGTGGCCACCTCTTGCCTATGAAACAGCAAAACTTAGCCATGGGATAATGCCACAAGAAAAAGAGAGAATGAAAGTAGCCTGGCCACACTGTAAAAGGGAAATGTCCTGTACTACTGAGCTAGGCAGCAGATTATGGGTTGTCCCACATGTATATATCCTGCTTGTGTTTTGCCTAGAGGCAGCCTGTCCACCCATTTTTGCACAAAATTCTCAACAAAAGTTGATAACTCCTCAGTGCAAAATTCCAGTTTTGCACTTAAACTGGCCTCATAGTGGTATTTCCTGTTGAAAGAGTCCTCCCAGGGAGGAAGAAAAGTCACAACCCACTGTCATGCAGACAAGTGAGAGGCACCACTCACATGGGGAGTCTTTCACCTACCGCCTTGTCTCCTCCTGCCACCTGCCGTGGTGGCCATGGCGCCCGCGGTGCCGCGGCCGGTAGCTTTGGCATGGGAGGCGGTGCTTCCGGCGCTCTGGGCGGTGGCGTTCACCTGGACCACGGTGCTGGCTGTGGTCTGGTCAGTGGCTCTCGTCTGGGCTGTGGTGCTGGGAGTGGTGCTTCTGGCATGGTTGCTGGTGCTCGCAACAGGCTTGGCGCTGGTAGTGGTGGTTCTGGAGCGAGTGTTGGTGCTTGCAACAGGCTTGATGCTCGCACTGATCGTGGTGCTGGCACTGAGGGTCTGGTTTACGCTCACGCTGGGTGCCACGTACCTGTCAAAGCAAAAGCAGCTCATAGGGCCTTTCTTCCCCCTTCATATAAGCAGGAGTTCTGAAGTGGAGAGGAGTTGACATGGAAACTATTGTCAAGAACCCCCTGAGGTCAACAGTCTTTGTCCACTTCAGATAAGCCCACAGCCAAGCAGGGACAATCGCTGCAGAGCGCGGCCTGTCAGCTGGCCTGGGCAAAGCTGGTGTATAGACAGACCATGTATGTGCCCAGACCTTGGGGCACAGATCTGTCTGTACATCAACTTTACACACAGAAGACTGAATTCAGTAGATGGATCTGTAGCATGCCCCATTTCAAGGGGCTCGACCTTCTAAAGCCAGAACAGCCCTGTGCCAGCAGTCAGTGAGGCTTGGTGACACATTCACTTCTGTTCAGAAAATAGTAGGCTATATTCTATGATCTATGCTGAATAACACATAGTCCAGGGCAGTCCATCCTCTGAAAATAGTTCATTGAATGGAAAACCCCAGATTAATAGTAATCTCTGGAATTCCTGACCTTTGTGATGACAGCAGCATATAACTCCTTGATATCCTTTATACATACATAAATATGAAATTTAACCCAAATTTAAAATTTCATGTGTATTTACCTACCCTTCTCTAGTAGATATATCTGTTGCTCTTTTGACACAGTACTAAAGGAACTAGTAAAATGCTGCTAATCCTGATTATAAGCATTGAAGTTGCTTTTTCTTTCTTTTTCCAAGCAGGGAATGGGAAGTGAAAGCTTCTCCTCCAGACAAGCAGTTAGCAAACCTCATTCTTTTGCAGATAAACCACTACTCACACTGCGTTTTGCCCAGCATGACTGGGGCTCTGGCTCTTGGCTTGCTGGTCACTCTGGAACCCCTCGCACTGTTTCATTATCTCTGGAGACAGGTAAAAACTGAAGTCACCTAGAGACATAGAGGATCTGGCATTAAACACTGATTTTGAGGATGGTGGTTACCCACCAATAACATATTACATATATTTCTTCTTGATTTAAAAAACTCTACTTTTCTGCTTGCTCTGATAAAAGCTATGGAATATCTCTTGACATTCATTGTGGTTACGGCAGTATCCTGGGCTGGGACATTTGTTATTCCAGCTTACAAACATGAGAGCAGTAACTACAAGACACCAGACAGCTGGATGTCTTAGTCTGCCATGTGTAAACAGCTTGCTTCTAACAAGGCACTTCCAAACACTCAGTTAATACTTTTTTCAAGAGTTAGAAGTTTCCAGGATCCCTGTAAGCAGTAAATGGAAAAAGAAAACCGAGAAAACCTAAACATTTATTTCCAGGAAAGATGTGCTTATGTTTGCTTCCTATTTAGTGCAAGACATTCCTGAATTTGTGGTTTATTAGCCCAGCAGACTGGTTTTCAGGACTATTTGGGTAAAACCATCTTTCCTAGAAAAGGTCCATTTCTTGTCCTTGCTGCCCAGGTCTGTTTAGGGTCTCTGGCGGCTGGCTATAGCTGGAGATCTAGCTTGGAGTCTCTAGCTAAGCTGAGATGCAGATTTTCAAGGCACAATCTGCACATGCCCAACACAGCAGCATTATTTATGCCCAAGCAAAGAACCCTGTTCATCTGGTCCTTAAGTCTGCGTACAGCAACTCCAGATCTCAGCCTGATCTGCGGAAATGCCTGCTAGACATCATGTTTATGCAGAAGTTGGGAAGAAAGATTTGCTGGGTGTTCGGGGAGCTCAAGGGGAGTACTAGCAGGCTGGTGGGCTGCAAATGGTCAAAAGCCCCAGTAGGACCAAACCCTATGGGAAAAGTTGCAGATGTTACTGGCAAACCAGACAGAGTTAAACTAGATATAGGAAGAAATTTTTGACACTAAGGATGGTGAGACACTGGCCCAGGTTGCCCAGAGAGGTGGTAGAAGCCTTATTCCTAGACACATTCCAGGTGAGGTTGGATGGGGCTCTGAGCAATCTTGTCTACTTGAAGATGTCCCTGTTCACTGCAAGAGGTTTGGTCTATGTGATCTTTAAAGGTCCCTTCCAACCCAAATCATTCTATGATTCTGTGATGAGGTCAGATCACACAAGTGAGCCCATGGAGACCAAATCAAACCAGACAAAAGTGCAGACTTGACTTGGTGGACCAACAGACTGCATTGGATGGGCTGGGGACACCAAAGTAAAAGCTCAGACATAGTCAGCTAGGTAGACCTATGAGCAGCAACAAACAGACCAAACACTACAGAACATGCAAAAAGAGACTAACTTCAGTGGACTCCACTGCCCAAAGAGGTGGTCATGCTAGAGCCCATCCAACAAGCAGGTAAGTATAGCAAACCTGGCAGATTAACCTCTCTGAGGTCACATGTTGTCTCTTCCATGATATTCTGGCTGCAGGATGTTATACTTACTTCTAATAAAAGATGGCAGCAGTCTCCCAAAGCGTAGTAAGGGCTCTTCATGAAGCTCTCCTGCCTTATTGACCAATTTGAAGAACACATCATTTGGCTCACTTGCTAGGCTATAAATATTCTTGGCATTCACCTTCTTGCCAATGCCCAAGACAACAAAGAAGTACCCTTTGCATTTTGCATAGGTAACAACCTTCTGCAGGTACTCAAGTTCTTGTTTATTCACTTTTCCAGTCATCATCAGAACTATGACTTTTAGATTCCGAGGGTTTGGTGCACTTTCAAAAATATGAGCCATTGTGTATTCAATTGCATTTCCTATAGCCCTCGTGCCATGGAGCTGGGTCATTTGGTTGTGAAGGTAGTTAATGATTTTCTCTTTAGATCCATAATCAGTTAGTGAAAACTCAGTTTTTACTGGTGGGAAGCTTGAATTGGTTTCATATTCATAAGGAGCTTGCTGGAGAACTGCCGCTCTTGCATGGTACTGAGATACTTTTGGCTCAGAGCTGATTTCCAGGTTACTTATGAGGTGGGAAATGTACTTCTTCATCTCGTTGAACTGCAGAGGGGTAGTGGATTCTGAGCTATCCATGATGAAGGCTATGTCAGTGTCTATATCTGTTGGAGCTGCCCTTCTGTCTCTGAATACAGGTCTCTGACTGCCAAAACCACAGATGGGATCAGGGTCACAAACATCTAGGGAAGAAACACAGTTAGTTTCAGCTGGAGGAACTGAAGATGACCCTTCCTCATTGTCGTAAAAACCTCTTGTGACATATGAAATACTATGAAGCCAGGGTCGCACACTGGTCCATTACTTGATACCAATGTCGTCTCATCCACAACACATTTAGTTATGCATTTAGTATGTGCTCCTTTGTCCAAAGGGATACCTGAAGCAGCTCTGTCATAAATGGCAGAAGACCATGTTTTAGAGCATTTAGCTATCAGTATTTGGGCTATAAAAGTGAGAACAAGCCAAAAAAGGAGCTTCCTTCTCTAAAGCATAGAACACCCAGTCAAGTGTCATTCACAATGCTAATGTTTCATGCTCAGCCTCAGAATATGAATCCCTGGTCTTTAGCAGCAAGAGGGGTGACTCCCAACTGGGCTTCCCTTCTGCATCACTGATAACCAACTGCAGTGTGACCAGAAGGAATTAGCACTGTCTAGAGAAGAAATTGGATGCTTTACCCAGACAAATGTGACAAGTCAGGAGCCTCTGGATAGTGTCGTTCAGCTGACTGCCACTAGCTGGAAGAACAATTGCATGTCCAACTGCTGTGTTGTTGATCTGGTTAGATGCAAACAGAAAAACATGGTGTTAGTAATGCTGCCTTCTGTTATTTTCAGCTCAGAGTAGGGGAGGGAAATCCATAATTCTAAGAGATTCTCTGCTCAGCATGCTGCTTTGGGTGGATCCCAGTTAAAGGAGCCTAATGCCCCCAAAGTCAGTTAGTGGGACTAGTTTAGAGACATAAACTTCAAGAAAATGGTCAAGTACTTGAACCAGTGCTCAGTGTGCTTGTCTGGGTTTTTTTGTTGCTTTACATCTCTGCACATCCACTCTCCCTCTGTCAAAGCTATTGTACTTCCCTCCTCCCACCTGTTGCCCTTCTGTCAGACCTTTCTTGCTATATAGGACACAGGGCAATGGTCACAAGCTGGAGCACAGGAAGTTCCACCTCAACATGAGGAAGAACTTCTTTACTGTAAGGGTTCCAGAGCACTGGAACAGGCTCTCCATGGAGGTTGTGGAGTTTCCTTACTTGGAGACTTTTAAGACCCGTCTGGATGAGTTCCTGTGTGACCTGCCCTGGACTAGATGGTCCTGCACTGGCAGGGGGGTTGGACTCAATGATCTCTAGAGGTCCCTTCCAACCCCCACCATGCTGGGATTCTGTGATTCTGTGATTCACTAGCATTTCACAGCATGCATCGTGTTTTTGATGTCTCTCTTAGTAGACATGTTGGATGAGTTTGGCCAGCAACACTTTCCCAGTGCTAAACACTGGAGAGGTCTGTGGAAGCCAGCCACTGCCTGTGGAAGCAAACACCACCAATCTCCCCAGCAAAACAGACCGAGGTAGTGAGCAGAGAATGAGAGACAGTGTGAATGAACCCAACCTCCAAAGCTCTGCTGAGAACGGGGTCCTGCCTGCTGGTGAGGAACACAGGCATGACTCCAGCATCATAGAGTTTCAGCACGGCTTCATTGAGCTGCGGGGAGGCTCTCGTGTCTCCGTTGCTGAAAAATACTGCCACCTTCCTCATAAGGAAGCCACTGCGAGCACGCTTGAAGGTGTTCCTGGCCACGAAGGACATAGCAGTCTCCAGGCTGCGTGGCTTTGTGGTCAGGGTCGCCTGGAAGTTTTGGATCTGCTGGAGGAGGCTCGATTTTTTTCTGGAGTCAGCAAAGCGGATCTCTGTAGTGACCTCATTGTTGTAGGTGACCAGAGCCACCCGAGCACCCCGAGGACAGTTGCTTTCAGCGATGGTTAAGTTGTTGACCACTCTGAGCACAGTTTGTTTCATCCTATTGAAAACATCCCTCACAACACCTGAGGAGGTGTCGATAGCGAAGGCCAGCTCAGTTGGGAACACAGGGCACTCCTTGGGACCTGGCAGAAATGTGTGTTGGGAACAAATAGTTGTCAGGGTGCAAAGACCATGTCTTCAGTAGAGATAAATCATTCATACCATGTGTGTGGGGAGAGCAGCAATTTTGGCACACAGTCACACTGGGGTTTGAAGAACTGAAGGTGACTTACCATAGCAGCAAGCTGTGGAAATGATGGGGGGAAAAAAAGCAGTTTGGTCAGTGCCATTTCTGTAATATGATGGGCAGATAAGGGTAGAGACAGGGAATTAACAAAGCACTGATGTACTCACGGCATTTGTCTTTGATGTTCCTCACAAGTTCACATTGCTTCAGAAAGAAAACCAAAAGAGAGGATGAAAGGGAAAAAAGAAGACATGTGACATGGCCAAAAAAAGAGCATTTCAAAGGAAGAGAGTTATGATGTTACACTTACATCTCTGGATTCTCCTTTATCACCTTTAAGTCCCTGTTTAAAAAAAAATTTTAAAAAAAAATTAAAAAAAAAGGAGTGTGTGGGTGTCTCATGAGCCCAGTTTGAATAATTATCTAACCATGGGTCATGCAGAAGCTAAGGGAAAACCTAGCTGGTTTCAGTTGCATTTCCAGAAATGGGGGCAGATGTTTTCCCATGTGACGAGTAAACCTGGCTGAGGCCAAATCCAAAAGGGACATTTAAAATGCTCTAGGTTCACGTGCAAAGCAAGCCAAGTCACCCTGGCCTTTCTAGGGTGCTCAGTGCCAGTCAGATTTGGTCACGAGCCACATCCCGTGTGGGGTGATAAATGGCAATGAGCTGAGAACTTCCTAGAAGGAGTTTTAAGTGGCATATTCTCATGAGGAAATCCTAGATCCTGATAACAACCTGTTTTTTAACTTTTTCATTCTGCTGTGCATTGCAGTTTTTGGGGTGAATATTTATCAATGATAAGCAACTAGTTAGGAATTTCTAGAGACGCATCCAAGACAAAGAGAATTTGCCCAACTTGAAATCAGCAGGAGATGGTCATGTACATATTTTTCAACCCCTGGCACCAACAGGGACCACTATGTTTCTCAGAGAACCAATCAGGAGTCTCTCTAGGGGGAAGCCAGAAGCTCCACCAGCAATGCAATGAACACTTACAGATGGTCCAGGGTATCCAACCTCTCCTTTCTGACCTGGTGTCCCAGGATCTCCTGCATTTCCCTAGAGAGAGAGGGAACAGAGAAGTCCTCTCCATGAACATCTGCAGGAGGACTCCCAGAAGCATGGGTCAAGACTTGGGGGAAAAGATGTGTACGTCTTTCAGGTCGTTCATGCAGAAGGGAAAAACTGTGTCATGTTCCAACTTACTCTGCGGCCTCTGTTTCCTTTAGGGCCGGGGCCTCCAGCACCACCACGACCACCAGGTCCACCCTGGTTGAGGAAAATATACAAAAAGTAGCTCTAAATCTGCACAGGACAATAGATAATAGCTACATTGCTTGAAAAATGAATGTATAGATCATGGGCTATTCCATACCTTGGGCCCTGGGTAGCCTATGAAGCCACGTTCTCCCTGAAACAACATAAAGGTTTATTTGAATATGTTTTGGAAAATAAACCTGCTTTTTCCAGCAGATGTGTAACAGCTGAAGGAAGGAAATGATGGAGGGGAGAGAGAGACTCCGAATTCATTTTGCCATTTTTTTCCTCATATGTTTAATAAGAAATGAAAAGCCTCTCTTTTTAAGGTCTGGTTGCTCCTCTAAGGCTAGTTTCAATTGCAGAGGAGCTGTCAGAGATTCTGGCACATTGTTTTCAGTGTCCCACAGACATTCATAAGACTCTCTGGCTGAAAGGTATAAACTCATTACGCTTCTTCATTGGAGAAGCTGATTTACATAGACAATGACAATTCAAAGGCAGAGGGGAAAGGTTTGAAGGGTCTTGCCTGATTTTCTCACCAGGGTATACACAGGGCTAATTTTTGTCCCTGTATGTATCTGACTTCACCTAGGCTCTGCCCCTGCCCATCTGTGCCGGAGACTTTGACTGATTCCTTGTTCTTGGTAACTCATGTTGGTAGATGGGCATGCTGTGCATACACCTACCTTTCTGCCTTTAGGGCCTGGGCCACCAATTCCATCTCGTCCATCATCACCCTAAAATTGTAAAGCCAAAATCATTCATATGCAGTCATATGTGAACAGCTTAAACTTCACAGATTGAGCGGCATCAATAGAAAGAACTCGCTGATGCCACACACCTTTGAGAAACCCTTCTTTAGATGAAATTATTGCAAGAAAAAAAAAGCAGAAAAAGGTGGTGCCAAATCCACAAATCTGAATGAAAACCTTCTAGGTATACACAAATCTGAATGAAAACCTACTAGGTATACACATATAATGTGTAAAACCCAGATGGAAGTTGGCAACAGGGAGCAGGTTGGAGGTCAGTCAATGCTAGAGTTGTACTTATAGCTCTGTCTGACCCAAGTTTGCTCTCCCTTGCTTTGCAGAAACCATTTTTTCCTCAGCTGGCTTCTCATTACACAGAGAATCAGGCCCCATGGAAGAGCTCACTTAGTCCATATGTCCTTTTTATAGGTTACTTTGGGCTATCACACAAGGTCAGCTTGGGGTGTCTACCCGTGCTTGATACAATGAGCTGGGACAAGGCCAAGCGACTCTGGAGACCCTCTGTCCTGCATACCGGTCCCTGAGATATTAAGAGTCACCTTTCAAGTGAATCTCACAGAATTGTTTACGTTTAAGAAGACCTTTAAGATCCCTGAGTACATAATCCACCTCCTCGAAGGGACTACCATTATCAACTATGCTCATGCCAGCTGAAGACATAAAACTGATCTCCCTCTGTACCATCTTTCCATCCTGTACCATAGAGGATGCAAAGCCCACAGGAGAGCTAAACCCTCTGCTGCAATGGCTGGTGGCCCATTTGCCACAGGAGAGGGTTCAGCCCAGCATCCTTAAAGGTGTGAGTGCATGGCCACACTTACCATCTCTCCTCGTGGGCCTTGCTGTCCATTTGGCCCTTTGGGTCCAGGGTTTCCAGGCTCACCCTGCAAACAGGACAATCTGTTAAAGCACATGCTGAAACTCCAGGCAGCTGTGAGCCTTTCCCATGCCATCAGCACCGGTTTTGTTACATAGATGGGTCTGCAGTAGTCCTTCCAGCACAAAGATGCACCTACATGGCCAGCAATGCTATAGAATTTTGCTCCGTAATGGGACCTTTAGTGATTTCAGGAAAGCTGAGCAGTGGAACATAGGAGACCAGCCAGCTTTCACCATTGGATGGTGTTCCCTTTTTGTAAAAACTGAAAAAATGAAAGCTCCCAAGTTCTGGGGTTTTTGCCAGTGCAAATGGACAGTGGAGCAGCCATGGAAATGAACCAGTGTGTGTGAACCTGGAGAGATTTGGTGGGTCTAGAGAGATCCAGAACAAACACTTTCCTATGTGGGAATCAGCTGAGAATCTGCCCTGGAAAATTACTAGGGAATCTCAGTTACTCAATTGGTTTTGTCTCGCTGTTCAAAGAAAGAGGAGCCTAACGAAACAATCAGAGCATAGACCTTGCTGTACTCCACACTGTGTAAGCCTGTGAAAACAAGCTAATTCTGCTCCAAGAAGTCCTTCTCAAATATTTTTTTTTTTTTTAAGCTCACACCTATCCAAAAGCTTTTCATTGCAGTTTTTGTTGCTGATGCCCAGTGTTCCTGAGGACATACCTTTCGTCCCAGGGGACCGATTCTGCCTCGCTCTCCTGGGGTTCCTGGTGGTCCACCACCAGCCTGGAATGGAAACAGGGAGAGGCATGTTGGCAATGCGTCAAGAAAAGTGGGTGCCGGGAACTGGGGAGATAGATGACCTTATGGTCATCTAATCACAGAAATCATGTGTTAGCAACACATGTTAGCTGATGCCTCTCAGAGCACCTTAGGAAATTCAGAAGTCTAATTCACAGTCAGGAAGAGCTGAAGGATCATGTCAGTTATGCAAATGTCAGCAGCAAATTACATTGTCCCTAGAGAACCCCCCTGGGAAAGGCATAAACAGGATGTGCAAAGTCCTGCTCAGGATGGGGAATCTGGCTTTATGGTCACAACTCTTGCTCAGGTATGCAGCAGGAGGGAGAAATAAATCACAGAATCATAGAACAGAATAATAAATGAAGAAAATAATAAATAGCATAAATACATGAGGGTGCCCCAGCAAGCATGTGAGATGGTCATGCTCTGGCTTCAGAGGCTGACACATCATGGAGGATGTCCTGCCAGTCACTTGGGGATGTTCTTTAATTAAGATTGCAAACCGTAATGGGCTAAATGCTGAAGTCCTGACCCCTTTTTAACTCTTTCTCTCCTGTAACTCTTATTCAAGAAACCTTCAGCATAAGTTGAGAGCAGAATCATACTGGAACAGTGTTATATAAGAGAGTGTAACAGAATTGGAGCCATAGAGGAGGAGAATGGAAAAACATCAACTGCATGTCTACTAGCTCAGCAAGATATTCTTGCTGAACATCATTTGGTAAATGGCTGAGAAACAGCAGAAGGA
>NW_008600977.1:15830-45617 GCF_000691845.1 Merops nubicus | reverse complement strand
GGAATGCCCTGCTCTCCTCTTATGCCTGGCGTGCCGAGCTGGCCTGCTGGACCCTGTGTGGGGAGAAAAGAGAGACTGTCAACACACATGGGCAGAAACCAGTGCTACACAAGTTCATAAGGGAAAGCAAACACTACAGCACCTCAGAAGATGGTTTTCAAACACATCACACCTTAGATGGTGTGGATGCAATGACAGGCTTAATGTCCTGGGGTAGGACAGCCAGGCCAAAGTGCACCCAAAAATAACCAAATCCCAACAGTTCTCACTGCTGAGACTCTTTGAGGATGTGGCTGTGATGAAATAATGCAACAGCATCACGAGTTAAGAGATTTACTTTGCTGTAAGCTCACTGACCTGCGGCCCTCTCATGCCTTGCTCTCCAGCTGGCCCTGGTTGACCAACCGAGCCCTTGGTACCCTTGAAGTAAAAAATAGGACAATGCAGGTTATCATGGGGGGATGTGGTCTACACCATGGGGAGAGAAAGGAGATCTCAAGATATTTGTAGCTGCATAAAGAGTAAGGAATAACAGATGCTTGGTTTTTTTTGAAGAATATGGTTGTAGCAGAGAATGAACACAGAACTGGTGGCATAATTTGCCTCATGCAATCAACGAGCCTCCATCTCCTTTATTCTTTGGACCTGTTACACTGCTTCAGCAGCATGCAGAGACAAAGCATCTGACCAGGGAATGCTGCAGAGGATGGGCAGCCCCAGGCACGTGGATGGCTGTTTTTTGCACCAGGTACAGCAAGGAGCATACAAAGAAATGAGCCTGAGGGGGAGGAGGGAATCTGGAGGAGAAAGGAGGCAGAGAGGAAAAAACAAAGTGTGCATGACTCTTCTCTTGGCACAGCCCTCTGAGTGCCTGGTTGCCTGGCCAGTGGCACGGGAGGAATCCCAGGTGTTGTCCTCATTGCCACTTACCTTAACTCCAATTGGTCCCCTTCGTCCTGTCATACCCTTCAAACAAAGAAATTATGAGACTTATTATTCAAGTATGTAAGCACATGTTTCTCTATTGCTTTTAGATCCATGTACCATTGCTTCTCTTAGTCCATAACTACATTTGAATAGTTTAAACTACTGAGAAGGTGAGAGAAATCCACACAGTCAGCTCACTTAAAACAGTCCTCAGCAAGTTTTCGTTTTCCTTGCACCCCCCACCTCTCCACCACATAAGTGAGTTGCTCCCTCACGTGTGCAAGAGCATGCCACAGTCCCTGGACCATGTGGCCCTAGGGCACAGGCAGCAGTGGAGCAGCAGGGAACATACCCTCAGATGTCCGAGCTACACCAGCTCCAGGTTGGGATGTGCCTTCTAAAACCACAAGCCAAATGCAGATGCATATCACAGAAAGAGAGTGGCTGGGGTTAGAAGGGACCTCTGGAAATCATCTTGCCCAATCCCCTGCCAAAGCAGGATCACCCAGAGCAGGTTGTGCAGGATCACATCCAAGTGGGTTTGGGATCTCTCTAGAGAAGGAGACTCCACAACCTCTCTGGGCAGCCTGCTCCACACTCAGGCACCCTCACAGGAAAGAATTTTTTCCTTATGTTTAGGTGCAAATTCCTGTGTTCCAGTTCGTGCCTGTTGTCCCTTGTCCTTTCACTGACCACTGGAAAGAATCTGCCACCAGCCTCTTGACCCCTGTGCTTTAGATATTGATGAGAAGATCCCCTCTCAGTCTTCTCCAGGCTAAACAGCCCCTGGTGTCTCAGCCTTTCCTTGTCACAGAGATGCTCCAGCACCTTTGCAGCCTCTGCTGTACTGTCTCCAGTAGTTCCCTGTCTCTTTTGAACTGAGGAGACCAGAATTGGACACAGTACTCCCAAGGTGGCCTCGATAGGGTAGAGTAGAGGGGGAGGAGAACTTCCTTCAATCTGCTGGCCACATTCTTCTTAATGCACCCTAAAATACCATTGACCTCCTTGGGCAAAAGGGCACTTTGCTGGCTCATGCCAGAATAAAACAGGTATGTCTCCACTGATCTGAGGACTCAGTTACTTGCATGGGAATCAGGATTTAACCTTTAGTATCTATACAACAAACCAGCAAACCACCAGACATTTTCCTTTTGATTTTTTTTTTTTTTAGGTTGGACTCCTGGCCCTTGTGAAACAAAATACAAGGGAAGGCAGAGGGGGAGAAAATTATTATCAATCTAAGCTCAGCCCTCACTGACTGTGGGTCTGGCAGCTCACCTTCCTCCCGACTCCACCGTCTTGGCCGTTCAGCCCAACTGGTCCTGGCTCTCCCTAATGGAAAAGTAAAACTCAGTTGAGAGCCCTGACATGAGCAGGCGCTGAGAAAATAGGTTCAGTTCTCAAAAAATAGGTCCTTTAGCTCTCTGACATGAGTTACTCAATATTCCCACACTCATGGAGAGCCTTCTAACAACACATGGAGATGTTCCATCAGGTTTCTGAATTAGCACAAGCTAACATTCCCAATCTTTGGGAAATGCCTTCTGACATTTTAAGATACATTTTTATTCTGAGCTGATATGAAAGCAAATGGGTTTTTAAATTTTCCAAGGGGTGTGGGGGATTTTTTAAAAAAAATTCCAGGTGAACCAGGACATTCAGATTTGGTATCATCTAAACAGTTCTCTGGTTTTGGATATGACCTGAAAGAACATATGAAGTTAATTTCCAAGTACAAAGTTGTTTTCAGTGAAAATATCCCAAAGGCATTAAAAAATAACAATAAATTAAAAAGCACTTTTTACACAAAATGTCTTCTAAACTGACGTCTTCCCAGAGAAAGTTTCGGTTGCAAACCATCAACATTTTCCAGTGGAATGATAGTCTATCTGATATGACATGATGAGTTTAAGAACATGCAACTTTTTGGCAGCATCCTTTTTTCTTACTTTCTTCTCCCAATCCTATTTTAAAAAACAAACAACAAAAGATAACAAAGAAACTTTACCATTGGTCCAATTTCACCCTTTTGGCCTTTGGATCCCCGTTGAGTATTATCAGCCCCTGAATCTCCCTGAAAGCAACAGAGTGATGAGAAACATCTGTGTAAGTGGGACATGAAAGTCAGACATCACAAACAGCTCTACCATAGCTCAGAACCAACATTTCTTTTATTGTGGTTTTTTTTTTCTTTTTTTCTTTTTTTTTCTTCTTTTCCTTTTTTTGACTGAATTACGTGATGTATTATTTGTATTTTCAGACAGATGCATATTTCAAACTGAAAAATAATAACTGAAGAAGAGGAGGAAGGAGAATTTTAATATAATGAAATGGTGATTAACAAGTTAGTGTCAAGACGCATGTGTTACCCACATGTTATCTCCAAGTCCTTGCTCTGTTGCTGAACATGCCACTGTCAAGATGCATTTAATAATAATTTTAAAAGCCTGGGTGAGTCCTTGCTGATGACCCCAGGACTGGTGGAAAGTGTGTGGAAAACTGAGGAGATGCTTTATTAGTATTTACCGGATCTCCACGGAGCCCACGGTCACCTCGTTCTCCTCGTTCACCTTTAACTCCCTTATCACCCTGTGGGAAGAGATGGAGAGTCAGTGAGAGCAGCCCTTGTCTGCTGACAGACCCTCTGCTGCCACGCACCTCTGCCTGCAGCCTCAGCCCTGAGGAGGGGAGCATGATGGCTTTCCACCCTCCTTGGGTTCAAATCCACCTTTTCACCATCACTTGGCCCTGTTGTAAATGTGATGAAAACCTACCCTTCTGCCGGCATATCCCTTCACTCCAGAGGAGCCAGGCAAACCCTTGTCTCCCTAAAGAAGAGAAATATTTCAGAATACTTGCTGGTTTCAAGTTGCTTCTTAGATGCTTCGCCTAAGTGGCTCATTATAAAGATAAAAGCAATTAAAGCGACTGACCTCTTCTCCATCAATGCCATCCAGACCCATTTCTCCCAGCTCACCCTGTGGAAGAGGCAAGGGGAAAACGCTCATTGAGGGAAAGGGGAACAGGGAGAGGGATATGAATGCACCCGCACGCTCCCGCTCGCCACTGTGGCATGAGGAAATGGCTCCATACCTTCTCTCCTGGGAATCCCCGAGAACCCTAGAGAGATCAGAAATGGGAGTTACTCCTCTTTTGCCCAGTTCACTGCTGTGGAAAGCAGTAGGGAAGGGAGGCTGTGCTTGGTGACAGACCCAGAACCAGGACATGGGCAGGACAGACAGAGTTTACTGCACCGGGGTTTGACTGTCCCTTGTTTCTCTGCTGCCAGTCTTCTTCTTCAGCTGCCTCCTCAACACTTGTACCAAGATAAAATATGTGCATCATGGGGTTTAGCCAGCTGATCCAATAAAATACCTTATCCTAGACACAACTCTTTCTCCACTGAATTTCTCTTCTCTCTGTATCCATTTTTATATGAATCCAGATCCAGTCTCGGTGCCTTTGTGCAAGGCTGGACAGCTTTTTAAATATATTCAGTATCTCAGTGAAAACTAAAGGGTTTGGTTCATGCACTCCTCTGTTCCTTGCCAGAGGGCCCTGTGGTCAAAGCAAATGGTAGGAAACATCCCCTTAATGTCACTGAGTAATTCACGAATATTATACCTTTTACCACCTTTTCTAGCTTGTGGCACAGCTGCTATCCTGAAACCTTTGCTCAAGGTTCCTCTTTAAAGCAGCATCCATGGTTCACTCTTCTCCCTCCTTCCAGACAGCAAATTTCCATCTACACACCATCCTAGCCCTGGGCTAAGACACATGCATGCCACTTCTTGGTGTTAAGAACAAATCCATCTCTTCTGACATCCTTCTCCATCTTTCAAACTGCAGTAACAAATCAGCCTTGCCTGCAGATTGAGCCTATGTCCCTGGGCTGTCCCTTTTGCCCTTCATAGCAATGCTAAAGCTGTGACACCTGCTGAAAGACCTGGTGCTTGGCCAGGTGGACACCACCCCTCAAGAGGACTTGGTGGCCCTTGCGTGACATCCTAAAGCAGCAGAAGTTGCCCTCAGTGGTCTCCCACCAGCTGGACTCTGGGTCTGTTCCATGCAAGCTCTTTCCACACGTACCTTGGTTCCTCTGTGCCCGGGGCATCCCTGGAAACCTTGTGTCCCATTCACACCTGGAGGTCCACGCTCACCCTGTACCAGGGAGGGGAAAGCAAATGGTCAGGGTTTGCCTGCTAAGCACATTTCTTCAGCTAACAGCATGCATCAGGAAGCACAGGAGGTGTCTTGGAAGCATAGGAGCAAACGGAGCAACAGGTTTGGAGAGGTCAGTGCCCAGCCACCCCACCAATTCGCGCCTACAAAGTTCCTCATGTACAGACCAACTGCAAGTCTTCATTACTGAGACATAAACATCCTCAAATTCTCAGCTATGAAAGAGCTTTACAAAACTTCTCCAAAAAACAAAATGACAAGACGAAGCCCTCAGAGCTCTGCATAGATGTCTAATCCCATCCTGACCTTAAAGCCCCAGGAAAACATTGTGTCTCATGCGATATCTGACAGCAGCATCTGGCTTCTGCTATTGGAAAAGCAATGACCACCACCAACCCCTTGACCTTGGCTTCACCTCCCAGGAGTGATGCGTGGGGAGTTGTTTATTCCAGGGGTGATGTGGGATTCATGAAGTAAGAGTTTGGATGAAAACAGTGCTAGTAAGAAGTCATGGGACTCACGTTGTCTGCCACTGTGATGGATAAAGACACCCTTTCTTGGTCCTGTTCTTGGACTAACGCAAATCTTTCAGCTGCATTTGGTATGGATAACTGGCATAAGCTGCAGCTTTAATGAAGTTAGGGATTTATTGTGTTCATAATCACCCTGCCCTGCTCAAAGGTGTTTGGGACCATCTACAGACATTCCCACCTGCTTTGGATGAATAGCACAGAGCTGGGTCACATCAATAATGGGATTTATTCCCCCCATCATGCCTTCTCCAGCTCTCAAGGAGCTCCTTACTGACCTTTTAGTCTGTTGGGACCAGCAACTCAGGTCATCAGGTGGGAGAAACACAAAGGTCTGCTTGCTCTCTCATCTAATCTACACTCACATCTTCAGCAGAAAATATTTAGTGAAAAAGGCTCCAAGTGTTTCAATATGCTGAGGTCTCTTATCTAAGCAGTACCATGCAGAGCTTGAGCAATCACTCACCGGTCCTCCTTCATCACCAGGATAGCCTCCATAGCCCAGGTCACCTGTGGCACCCTAGAAGACAGCACAGAAGATTCTGCATTTCTTTCATAGTTCTGTGGTCTCCCTCTAAATTGAAAGTCAAGATTTCCTTAGATTTGCACAAAGCAGCTGCTTGGTCATCTATGTAAATAAGTTAACGAGATAAACCATCTCCCTTTGACACCCCTAATTGTTTCACAAGACACTTCACCCCTTCCCTCAAGCCACTCATCCCTGCCCTCTTGGTTATTTCACGACACAGAGGCTGTGAGAGAAGGCAATAAGAGCAGCTCTCAACTGCTGTGCATGGTCCAGGGCAGGTTTTAGAATGGGGAGTAAGTGGAGATGACCTCCCTGTACATGCCACCCACTCATCACCACAGTGGTGCACATTGACCTTGCACAGAGACCCTTCACGCCCAGATGAATAGACCTACCTTTGGTCCTATGGGCCCGGGCACACCTCTGTCCCCTCTCTGCCCTGAGCACTTGCATGGGACCTTGCAGCAAGTCCTCTCTGCAATGTTGTCCTGCAGCAAAACACACATGACACAACAGAAAGGTGTTAGAAACCTGGCAGAGCCCCATAACCATAACTCCTGCAAACCCTCAAGTCTGTGCAATTGTTCCTGTGGCAAGCATGATGTCAATCTGGCAGTGTTTTGGGATCTTTGTCTTGAAACACCCACGGCATCAGGAGAAAGAGGTGTGTGTTGGCAGCCTGGTTAAGTTGCACGGTTAGGAAGCATCAGTCAATATCATCTTTTGGACATCAGAAGCAAGGGTTTAAATGGGAACAGCACGGGGCAGAAATCGTAGAGAGCATTTAGGAGATCCGTCCCCAGAGCTGTGCCTGTCACTGAAGAGAGCAATCTCATCTCCAAAGAAACAAACCCAGGCTGTGGAGTAGACCACAAGAAAGTCATTGCAGTGAGAAAGAAAGAAAAGAAAGAAAAGAAAGAAAAGGAAGAAAAGGAAGAAAAGAAAGAAAAGAAAGAAAAGAAAGGAAAGGAAGAAAAGAAAGAAAAGAAAGGAAAGGAAGAAAAGAAAGCAAAGAAAGAAAAGAAAGAAAAGAAAGGAAAGGAAGAAAAGAAAGCAAAGAAAGAAAAGAAAGGAAAGGAAGAAAAGAAAGCAAAGAAAGAAAAGAAAGAAAAGAAGGAAAAAAAGAAAAGAAAGAAAAGAAGGAAAAAAAGAAAAGAAAGGAAGAAAGGGAAAGAAAAGAAAGAAAAAGAACGAAAATACAAGATGTGGATTCAGAGAAATTGCAGCTTGATTTTGCATCATTCCAATAGAAAGAAAAAAAAAATCCCTTTCTTTGCCAAGTACATTGCTGGCTGGAAATGTTTCCTGCCAGCTTTGCACATTTATATTTTGGAAGAATTTTCCTAGGCAACTGAATTACTTGGGGATGGGCTGAAATCTAGGGCTTATCCCCAAACCCAGGGTTCACTCCCACTTGGATTTGCTGGAGGGAGGTTACATCTGGGCTCAGTGGTTAGGCTCAATCTTATTAAATCTACTCAAAAAGGAGTTAATGATGCTGGTAGCAGATGTGAATGTGGGAAGGACTGGAGATAGCTGATAGCAAATGAACTCAACAAACTCAAGACAGGCTACATACATAGGAGGGACATAAATCTCTAAAGAAGAAAAGATAACTCCTTCATCTGTTAAAGGCATGTTCAAAATACAGGCAGTGTATCCACTCAAGGGAAGAAACCTAGAAAGCAGTGCAAGTGATTTAGCACTAACAAGGCATGACAGTGCATTACCCATAAAGTTAAAAAAGTTAAAAAAAACCCAAGAGCATAGGTGGATGGCAGGCTTTGTGGCACCACAGCTTTTGATGGCATCTTGTCCCACCCCATCCCACCTAATCCCATGAACTGTAGCCTTGGCTGGAGTAAGGCTTCTCCAGGAGTGGTGTGAGACCAGGCAACGTCATGACCTTCTCTTAAGTTTATTTGCTGTGGAACCTATAAAAAGAGCTGACATGGGGTAGGGAGGGGAGAGGAACAGAGCCAAGAGAGCGTAATTCAGCCATGGTTCAGCCCCGCAGGAGATCCAGCCATTGGCTTTCCTCCAGCATTACAAGGCAGCCCTGCCTGTGCCAAGTTACTTACAAGCTGCTCTGCCAGCTCAAAATCCAAGTCCAGCAGATTAACTCTGAGTGGTCTGTTGTAAGTGAACCCACGACCAAACTCCAGCTGCATCACTTTGTCAAAATTGCTCACTCGGTCCAGCCCGATGAAGATGAGAGCATTGACACCTGCGGAGGGGGAAGCAGAAGGGGCTGTGTGATGGGGCAAGGCCTGCACACCCTCCCCATCCTCATTATCTGCCTCTTTGATTGCAAATAGAGTTTATTCAGTCAAGAACAAGAACATTCAGTGCAAGGTACTCGAACGTTTAGGTGTCAGCAGGCAGCTAAATATCACAGGAGGGCAACAAAGGACAGCAAGTGCATGTAGAAATCATGAAATCCTTATTAATTACTACCAAAAGCTGGTGGATTCATGAGAAGCAGTGATAAAATGGGACACAGGTTAACATAGACTATAATTGCTGCCTTGAAGAGTAAGGAAGTTACCTTCTGTGTGCAAAGCAGACGAAGCAGCCTCCAGCTGATCTATTGTGTCATCTGCACCATCAGTAAAATGGATTATAACCTAGGAGAGAAATAAATTTATGTCAGGATCCAGAATGTTTCAGGTATGAAATACAATCAATATGCAACCTGAAGGGCGTTCTTCCAAAGGATGCCTCATCTGAGAGGAGACGGGGGAATTGCTACACCCTTTCCAGGACACGAAGCTTTGCATTTCTGTGCCAGGTTTCTGTACATCGTGTTACGCAGGTGTTTGTTACTAAAGCACAAGTGGGGAAATATCTGGGAAGCAATACTTTGTAGCCAAGCCGTGCTTAGAGGTACTGGCTGGAGCGATGCTCAACAATTGTCAGAACAGGACCTTGACAATGCAGGGAGAGTACAGGAACCAAGCAAGGCTTAACTGACCAAATTTATTTAATTAATGAACTTATTTTTTTAATTCATTATGAATTTACAGTTGCTTTGCCAACTAAAATACATCAAAAGTCAGCTTTCCTGGCCAAGACCATCCCAGTGGCCTTCTTTTTGACTTGCCTTTGTGCTGCCAGAAGGCGCAGATCTGAATTTGTTCAGGTAGGACCTCAGCGTATCTGCCGTGAGGAAATAGGGTCCACGGGTGCGCATGCCTTGAAACCTCTCAAAGAGCTCAGTCTGGTACTCAGAGAAATCAAATCCCTCCACAGGTCCCCCCTGAGCCTGGGCCATGATGGCCACCCTGACGTTTGGTGCCTGGTTGCCAGTGCAGCTGATTTTCTGCATCTGTGTTATTCTGTTCAGCACAGACTCAACTCTGGACTCCAAGCCTCTCTGGGAATTGAATATATTTTGACCAGGTGCAACATCCGTGACATCGAAGCCAAGTATCACATCTAAGTTGCAATCTGAAAGGGAGATGCAGAAAGAGAGGTCACTATGGAGCAATACAACATTTGCTTCTCCAATAATTACTTTCCTAAATATTCTGTTAGTCATTACAGAAGACACTCCCTGCATCAAAAGCTGCCACCATTTGATATGTAAGTGCCTTCTACTTCCTTTTGGCACAGCAATGACAACTTGTGAAAATCTGCATTTTATTTTTTTTTTTTTTCCCAATTATTGCTTAGCATTGGGAGGAGCTCACTGATCCAAGTCCAACAGAAATTTGCATTTTCATCAGGGCACCGAGACTGCTGCTTTCTCTCCACCATGTGAAAACCTGTCAGTACCCACATAGTTGTTCATGCACCTTCTACCTGTGCTTGAAGCAACCATCCTCCAGTTATGGGGGTGCAGATGGCAGGTGACTGATCTTAAGTTCCTGAAAGGTGGAGCTAGGATTTATATGGGATAGGTAGGAACTAGGGCAGAAAGAGGCATCGAAGTTGCTCAGCCTGAGCTAATGTGGTGATGCACAATCTGCCTGTCTGCAGGAATATTTAGTGTGGGCTTGGAGTCACCCTGCAACCATTGAGCTGCCCGTTGCTCTGGAGCATGGGGAAACTGGGCTGCTGGATGCCTTTTATGTGAATATAACATCTCCTGTGCCTACACAGGTTTTGAAACAGGGAGGTATTCAAGTTTTCTTTAACATTAATCACAATGATGCTGCACTTAGGAAGCACCCGTGCTCACCAGCATCAGTTTACTTTTCCCTGCCCTCAGATTTTCACCTTGGTTGGAGGTGCTGCTCAGATCAGGACTGCTGTGGCTCTCCTTCAGCTTCTCCAGAAGTTCAGGAGATGCCTTTGCTCAAAAGCCAGAGTGCTGAGCCATAGTCAGTTGTGCTGGGAGTAGGACTTTTCATATTATAGTAAAGTTAAACCAGCTGCTGGGAGTCTGGTCCAACAGCAATACCAGCTTGCTTACTCACAGCAATTCCCCTTACATGGCTTCTGAAGTAGCCAGGTCATGGGATTCCTTCATAAAACAATTTGACATTCAGCTATAACCACTCATGCCCTGGCTTTGTCACAAGATCAAGTGGGTGCCCTGGGTGATCAGGCAAGAGAAATTCTGATTTGCAGCACACTATGCATGCCAGGGACTGAATGGCCAAAAAGTCCAATTTGTTTCATATAAACACAGTGGGCAAAACAAGGAACATCATTTTTCATCTTGGCACTAAGCAGGTTGGTCTGTCACGATGCTGGCATCATGTCCCTACACATCTAGGGATGAAGTTAGCCCAAAGGCAGCTAAATAAGGAGCCACTCTGATGCAGTGGTAGGAGGCCAGTGATTTAGTATCTGACTGTTATACCTGAAATTATTCCACAATGATGGCACCTCTGTGGTGATGAGACACCAGTTGTTCAAGTGCTGAAGCTCATGAACAGGCAGGTCTCATACCAAAGGTTTGCAGCCTGCCACCACACTTGTGGAAGAGGTCTGAGCCTGGGAGCCCCCTCAGGCTACAGGTAAAGCACGAGAGCCAGCTGGACAAGTCCATCAAAGCCACCCTTGGGAATGACCTGAAGACATTAGGAAGGAAGAATTGCTCTTACCTCTTGTAACATCTGTTGGTCCTAGGCACAACTTCTCCACCATAGCAGCTTCCAGGGTAACCAGGACCTGCTCATTCAGCTCAGACAGCTCCTGGGCTGTGGCCGCTCTGAAACTCGTGGCACTCTCACTAGCCAGCCTGCTGACTTCCTTCAGGTCGATGTTTCGCACACCAACCGCAAATACCTTGACACCTTTCTGCGCGATTTCAAAGGAGGCACTTGGCCCGTCATCCGAGGACTTCCCACCTGTGATGATGAAGGCAATCTGGGGTACCCTCTGGTCAATTCGGCTGCCGGCCTCCTTCACAAAGTGTTTTGCCTGGATGTGCTTGATACCTGCTCCAGTGTTTGCCACTAGGCCACCTTTGTAGATTACTTTGTTGATGGCTTCTAGAATCTGAGGTTTGGTGGAGTAGTCCTTGAGGAAAAACTCATCGGTGACATCCGAGTTGTACTGGGCCAGTCCTACCTGGATAGAGTCACCATCCCTATAAATGGCATCCACCACAGAGTAGACAAACTGGAGAACTTCTTGGAAGTTCTCTCTCCCCAGATTGATGGAACCATCCAGTAAAAACACAATGTCAGCCTGCTTTTTACCTCCTGAAATATTACAAAGAAAACACAGTTATTAATAATTGTTTGCAACAACTCTAATATTTAAGATGCTTTGTGAAGTACTGTTGTGCTTCTCTCATCTTTCTACCTTTTTAGTTGCATTGATCTTTGCCATGATTTTACATCCCAGCCAAAACCTGGAAATATCTGTACAAGAAGAAGGGTTTTATACAACACTTAATACACTTCATACAATGTGACTTGTTTTTGTGATTGACACCTGCTTCTCATTGCAGGTTTAATTCTATTCTTTCTATGCTAAATAAAGTCATCTTCAAAGTCTTTAAATGAATGCAACTAAAAGGTCAGGAATCAAAAGGTGTTACTATGGAATCATTTGCACATTGGACAAATTCTATCTGTGCTCTGCCCTGAAAAATCTACAGGATGAATAGCAGTCTTACCAGGTCCTAAAATTACAGGGGTGTCTGTTGTAGGTATCGGAAGCTCTTCAAGAATACTCTGCACATTCTTTTCTAAAGTTCGGAGTCCCGTGAAGTCCCGTACCACAAACACACGGTCAGGATTGTTGGTAATGACTTGCAATTGGTTCCTGTCCACATCCCTGGCTCCAACACCCAGAGGTTTAATGCTTGTTGAAGTGATCAAGGTAGCAGGCCTATTCACATCATCCTGGGACCGGTCTCCAAGGATGACGACTAGGTGTTGAGGCACTCCTTCTTCTATCCTGCTCCCCGCAGACTTGATGAAGTAGTTCTTCACCACGTAGTCTAGGGCTTTGCCAGCATTCACAGGGGAACCTCCTCTAAGCCTCAAGCGGCGGATGGCTTGTAGGACGGCATTTTTGGACTTGTGGGTCTTCAGATAGAACTCTGGGAAGACGTTATTACTGAACTGCACCACGCCGATTCGCACTTTGTCTGACCCAACTTCCAGCTGTTGAACAATTCTGCTGATGAAATCCCTAATGTGAGCAAGTCCATCAGGCCTAATGTTGTCGGAGCTGTCAATGAGGAAGACTATGTCCTTTTCATCACCAGAAATATCTGCAAGAAAGCAAGAAAGGAAATTATTTGTGTGCCAAGTCTTTGCTTAAGCTTTGCTGGAGGATTTCTGTGCTATCTGATCTCGTATGATGTAAAACCACGCAGCATATTTTAGCCAACTTTAGGAATGGTGCTTTGGGGAGACTCTCCAAAAGGGCTTGTGAGCAAGTGTGCATGTATCACAGAATCATGGAATGGTAGGGGTTGGAAAACTTCTAGTCCAATCCCACCGCTAGAGCAGCTTCACTGAGAGCAGGTTGCCCAGGGTCACGTCCAGGCAGGTTTGGAATCTCTCCAGAGAAGGAGACTCCATAACCTCTTTGAGCAGCCTACTCCAGGGCTCTGGCACCCTAACAAGGAAAGCATTTTTTCCTCATGTTCAGATGGAACTATTCAGATGTTCCAGTTTGTGCCTTTTGCCCCTTGTCCTATTGCTGGGCACCACTAGAGAGAGTCTGGCCCCATCCTCTTGACCCCTGCCCTTGAGGTATTGATAAGCATTGATAAGATCCCCAGATAAGATCTTAACAATCTGCCTAATATTCAAAGCATGCATTGCGCAAAGCCTTATCTGTTTCATTCATTAACGTTCTTTTCTGGATTCATCAGTGTTTCCAGCTTCATTTTGCCCCAGATTTATGTCTCTTTAATAGAGAGCTGCTAGGTGGGAATAGGCAATTGTACACATAGTGATGTTTGACCTTAAAATCAAAGCTTATTTCAGTACTTGACAGGAAAATTGCACGTTGTAATGTACTTGGGTAGAATTTCCACATATCTAAAAGTTTCCTTCTAAAACTGTACACATGCCACAACTTTGCTTTTTACTAAGGAAAACCTTGGTTTATAAAAAAGGGATAGAAAATTCTTTACACATTTGTGCAACATTTACTTGAACAGCAGCTCAGAGGCAGACGGTGTTGACAAAGCCTTACCTACAGAAGGTTGCACATCTCCCAGCAGCCGTCTGATTTGGTCTTCGGTCAGAGTTTCAATAGGAGTCAGCAGCTTCTGCTCGAGGCTGGGCAGTTCTTGGAAGCTTGAGACTTGGAATACATAATCAGGACTAAGGGAAATCTGCACCAGCTCCTCAGGATCCACATTCTTTGCTACCACCATAGGTGCCACCCCCACTTCTTTCACTTGGCGTGATGGGTACTCTAAGTCATCGTCAGACTTGCGGGAGGAGAGGACAATCAGAAACTGAGGGACACCTTCCTCTATGCGGCTCCCAGACGTCTTGGCAAAGATGGTCTTTGCTACAAATTCAAGGGCTTCCCCCATGTTCACCTGTGGGCCACCCCGTGCCCGCATCTGTCTCACAGCATTCTGCACCTCATCCTTGGTGGAGTGGGTGTTAAGCAAGAACTCCACATGGGGATGCTCGCTGAACTGGACCACCGAAATCCTAGTGGTATCAAAGCCCACATCCAGGTTGTTCACTATCCTCTCAATAAGATCACGGATGAGGTAGAACTCCTGGGCAGCATAGCGGGAGCCGTCAACCATGAACACGACGTCCCTCTTGACACCCACTGCAGGAAAGAAGGCAGCAGTCAGAAGATGCATCAGGCATTGCTTATGGAGAGCAGCTAAGATCATCATCTACATCGCTGGCTCATGCCTTTGGCTGTGGGGAGGATGCTTATTGTTTCGTTGCCTGAGGTACTTTCTGGGAGCCCCAGCAGGCACCTCTGGGTTCAACCCAGAGACAGGACCAGGCTGCTAGGCACATCCCCAGGCAGTACAAGAACAGCAACTTCCAGATCTTCCCCTGCAAGACGGAGCAGGGGAAACTGCGACAAAAATTCCTGGTGGAATCTCCACACAAGGAAACGTAGCCTGGTGATGGTCCTTATTCAGGGAAGGCTGCCAGGCAGCCCAGGGTTGTTTTACACTCAGAACCACCCCACCTTCTTTGACTTTGTCCTCTAGGAAATCTTCTATCCTATTATTCTCTCAGCTTCTGCCTTTCCAGGATGACTTTTTGCTTCCTAATAACATGTTTTCTGCAGTAGTAATTCAGGTCAGAGCCTGAATTACTACTGCTGAATATCACACTCATAAATGGGGATGGAGGGAAGCAGTCTGGCTCTGGAGGGAAGGAAAGGATAGAGTAGGATGGTAGACTTCAAAGGGCCTGATCTGGGGAACTCTTCATTCCAGGCATACACTGACTGGATTTCATTCCAAGTGAGACCAGATATGGAAGATCTGAACCTTTTCCTGATGCCTACTTCAAGTTTCACTTCCCTCAGTGGGTGAGCATGGCGAATGTAAAACACATCAGCAGGTCCTATGTTTAGCGGAAAGCTGACCTTGATTTATAGTGGTGTGAAGGTGTCCCTGTAGCATCTAAATGATGCGACTTCCATTCCAGGAGGAACAGCATGGACTTAAAGTCCACTAGTTTAAAATAAGATTAACATTATGGCATTCATGTTATGGGTCCTCCATGTGGATACAGCATGGACCACCTTGAAAGACTGGGCTTAATTACACAGCGACTACCAACCCTAAGTGTATCAACAGTGAGACCAAGATGGACTTGGAGTATTAGCCATGACCAGCTTTGCTTTTCTCGGTTTGTGTTGCAACCATGATGTTACTAAACATCATATTTTGCTGCTGGCTTTTGGTGCAGACACAAACACCTTCTCACCTGGGCTGGGTGATGTAAAAACCAGATCAGGGGCAAGTGACTCTATCTCTTTCTTGGTCAGTCGGATGACTCTGTTTGAGACAACCTGCTGCACCGTATCCAGATGGCTGAAGTCAGGTACAGAGATAGCAAAATCTGGGAGGAAGGAAATGGTCTGCAGCTCTGTGAGGTCAGCATTTCCAATCCCAATGCCGAAGGGAACTGTGCCACTTGTCTTCAGGACCACTGAGGGCCTCCTCACATCATCCTGGGACCGGTCAGCGGTCAAAAGAATCAGGAACTGTGGGACACCCTCTGCTATTCTGCTGCCGCTTGACACTGTGAACACATTCTTGATGAGATAGTCGAGGGCTGCTCCAGTGTTCAGAGGAGATCCTCCCATAACCTTCAGCTCCTGGATGGCACTGATGAGGTCTGCTTTGTCTTCATGGGTGTCAAGTAAGAATTCAGGTTGTATGACATTGCTGTACTGTGCGACGGCAACACGGACCTTGTCGCGACCAATATCCAGGCTTTCAACTACTCTTTGGACAAAGGTCTTCAGTAGAGGGAAACCTCTTCTGACACCTTCTGAGCCATCAATTAGAAACACCACATCCTTCTTCTCACCTCTTTCAACTACTGTTTGAGACAAGTAAGGGAAAGGGGGAATAAGTGAGATTCTCGTTTGCGGTGGTTATTTTCTCCACATACATTGAATTGAAGGAGTACAAAAGCTCGGGGAGGGGAAAACGAGGTGTCAGAACAGGTGGTTTGATTCCTTTGCCATTGGTTGCAATCCTTGGTGAAGAGGCAGATGGGTGGAAGTCAGTGGAAACCGCAAGCAACTTGTGCTGTGCCTTACCCACTGAATCATAGAATCATAGACCCATAGGAAATAAGGTGCCAAGGGACTCTGGGTGCCATCTCCTACGTGAGGCTGGGAAAAGCTGTCTGCTCCCAGGGGGGCTGGGAAGCTGACACACAGCTTTGCAATACGCAACAGGAGTCTGGGGCGTCAGGGATCTTTTGCTCCCAGAGAAAACTGAATTTCTGAACCAAATGGCATACTGCAGACAGGGTGCTCATGGGGAGCCAGTGAAGAGAAGGAGAGAAATGCTTTTCTGAGACACCACTGAACTCAGAAATAAATAATCCTGCACATGCTCAGAAAAAATAAGAATTTGCTGGAATGGACATCCAGTTGAAAATGCTGAAATGCTTTTCTAAAATGCTAGGCATTTTTTTTTTTTTTTTACTAGCTTCACAAAAAAAAAAAGTAATTCTGACAAAAAATGTTTTTCTTTTTAAAAAACTAAGGCTGTGAAATGTCAAAGATGAGAGAACTATTGATGCATTCTGCTACTGACTAACAGAATTGCAAAGCTTTGGCTTAGCCAAGCAGAAAACTTCACTCTCTCTTATACACAGCAACAGATGGATGACATCTCCAAAAGTGCCATTGACTTGTTTTCAGTAGGGTCAAGTGGGACAAGCTGGAGCATGATCTGTCCCCCTGAAGAAAATCCTCGATATCTGCTAGATGTATAAGGAGTTAACAAGGGCAGTTGAAGTCTCAGTGCAGACTTCGGATCAAGTTTATTATTTCAGAGGAATGTTGGAAACTTGGTGGGTTAATGCATAGGACTGGAATATTAATATAGCTTGTGTTGAACAACACAGGCAGGAAGAGGAAGCAGACATTGCCTGGTGTATCCCAGTTTCATACAGTTCAGGAGCAGAGGAAAATAATCCTATCAAAAGCCTCTGGGTACCAGAGAAAGAAGAAAAAAAATATGGATACTCTTACAAGGTGTCTCTCTTTTAGCTAAGAATAGTAGGAAAAGTAGGTGGATGCAGCTTTTTGTGAGCAATTAGCACAATTATTCACAGTAGCTGGTGGTCAAAGGGATTCAGAATGATCTTTGACAAGACAGAAATAGTTTGAAAAGGGGGGATGCAATTTAAGAGCACTAGCTGCACTAGCCTATGTCGAGGCAGAAGCTGTACAAATGTGGGAAGAGCAATGACTCCGCATGGACAGGATGGGTTAAGAGATGACCAGGGGACACTGTTGTTATCTTCTGGTCATTTGGAGTGGGACGATGTTAGATGACAAGGGTGAAAAGGCAGAAAACCTACAAGACCTACAAGGAAAGATTGAATGAGCTGGGTACACAGCTGGTGACAGCAAGACCGCGACAAGATGCACATGGCAAGCTTGAAGTAAATGAAAGGCTGTCACACAAAACCCAGGAACATTCTGACATCTGCTTCTTTCCTGAGTTGAAGGATATGTGAAAGGCTTAAACTGTGACTAAGACAGCATAGATTTGACATTAAGGACACATATCTACTGACACAGATAAAAGCAATTGAACAGATTGGTTATGGAGATAGGCAAACCTCCTCTACCAGGGGGTTTTCAGAACAGATTAGACTGATGTCAGCTGGTTCTGGATATGTAGATCCTTTTGGGGACAAAGTTATGTAGCAGATGGCACCCTGAGATCCCTTCCAGACCTATTTCTTTTTCATGTTTCTATGATTCTAAGTCCATCTGCCCAGGACTTTTAGGGAGAGATGATGTGGATGTTATTACACTTTTCCTCATCCCCACCTGCTGTTGGAAGACAGATTAATTCTCAAATTAGGGCTGCCTCAGGAAATCACACATCTGGACAGGTGTAATTTCCAGTACCACAGTGCAAATTTAATCCATACTCATATACTGAGTTTCTTCACTTAATCCATACTCATATACTGGGCTTGTAATGGTTATACAATTTATTGCTGTGTAAGTACAAAATGTAGAAACTGCTGTCATATCCCATAAGAAACAGCAGAGGAAGACCAAATGCAGCACTCTGCAGTGCTCCTTACTCCCTACTTCTCCTCCAGAAAGGGGAGGATAGAAAGAGAAATCGAGGCAAGCCTTTATTTCCTTCTTCTAGCCCTCGCCCAGCAGTGCACATCAATTTATGCAAGATCTCTGGGGCAACGACACTCTGTTGTTTCAGGTTTGTATCATGTTTTACACACTGTTAACAGCACCTACTGCAGCTCTTGTGGCTGAACAAAATGCTTTTTCTTTCCTCATCTTTAAAACTCAGTTTGGACCTTAATGTTTTGCTGGATCAAAGTCTGATCAGAGGAAAATCCAAGTGCAATAGCAATTTCTACATCATCGTTTTAAACTTCACCAGAATCAATTGCCCCAGTTACCAAATGGAGAGGGGTATGCAAGTGGTGTCTTTCAGTGTCTTGGAAACCCTGGGGGCCCCTGTACCTGTTGGCTGAAGCTGGATAGTTTTCAAGAGGTTGACTATGTTTGGCTGAAATTCTGAGATCCGAGAGAGAGAGTCGATGTTCAGAATGAATTGAGGGGCATAAACAATCTTTTCCAGCTCTGTGAGGTCAGCATTTTTTGCTCTGATAGCAAAGGTCACAACTCCAGCTTGCCTCAGAGCATCTGATGGTTGCTCCACATTGTCAGTTGATCTCCCAGCAGCAAGGAGGACCAAAAACTGAGGAACTCCTTCTTCAATCCTACTTCCAGCTTCCTTCACAAACAGCCTCCTTACAGCTTCATCTAGAGCAGCTCCAATGTTCAATTGTTTCCCAGTTTTAATCTTCATCCTTTTCACTTTGAGAAGCATGTCTTGCTTAGATGGGAGTTCAGCAAAGTCAAATTCAACTTGGATGGTGTCACTGAATTGAGCTACAGCTATTCGCGTGGATTCAGGACCCACGTTCAGGTCAGAAATGACTTTGTGTACAAAGTCCCGGACGGCAGGAAAGCTACCCAAGAGGTTGGCTGAGCCATCAATCAGGAATAAAATATCTTTCTTGCTTTCTAGAATAAATTCACAAATGAAAAGAGGGGGGAAAAATAAGATATGAAGGCATTTTTCTTCTTAAACGTCATCCTAGAAACTTCTCTGCAAATTAGCTGGGTTTCAATATGCAAAGCAAGTGATTTTTATTTACCAAAGTATTGGAAAGCTACCAGGCTAAACAGCAATTTTTATTTTTCTGAGGAAGAAGGAGAAGCAAGAACACCTCTATGCTAAGACTGAATAAATTCAGGCACCAGATAGTTGTACCATTGTATTGCATCACATCATAAATTGGCTGTTTCGGATTAAAACAGTGATGTTTATGGTCTAACAGTATGCCAATAATCCAGGCACGTAGTACAACAGCAGTGGGGAGCTGTTTTGTTTTTTTTTCTATTTAAAATCTTAGCAGATAACAAATAGGCATTACTTCAAACATACACACACAAAGCATTTTCAATAATCTCTTAAAGTACTTCCCCCAGTTGCATTACAAGGAGCATCTAAATCCATAGGTGAGTTATGGCTTTGGGAGGGATAAAAGCCTTTTACCTGCTTCCATTTGATGCCCTTTTAATCTCATTGAATATCCAAGGCAAAATCAAACATCTCATATCTGTATATGCATCTTATCTGTGTGTCTTAACAGCTTTCATATTAATCTTAATAGTCTCCTCTCTATACTAAGCAATCCTGGTTTTTCTTAGGCCTTTGTATGCATACAGACCACAGTAAGGGAATTAGTGAGCACATACCTGCCTAAAAAGAGTTAACCTTGCCAACAGCCTTTGGGTTTAATGTTGGAGGATAACTTTGAATACCAGGAGTCAAATTCAGCCTCTTTGACAGCCTGATAAGAGCACTTTGACAAAGTGGATCTGGGGAAGGATTCAGTCACCTGTACCTGCCTAGATCTCTGCTCATTTGTGCTCGTTGGCACAACCTTAACCTTTATACACCACTTCTTTTGGTCAAAAGTGCATGGTCCCATTGCCTGAGCAAGTGCAGACAATACATTTACAGGCTGTGACATTATTAGGGCAGCAGAAGGGACACATCTAAGTGGCTGAGGGGTATAGACTCACTCGGATCCTCCTTCAGTCCTGACCTGTCAGAAGACTTAAAATTGTGCTGTCTTTCAAGTGTGCTTTCAATGACTTGAGCAAAATTAAGACCTGCCAGTGTCAAGCCACCTATTGATAGTTAAGTACAGCCCTCACCACTTTGAAGACTCAGGGCCTTGGATAGATGTGAAGGTGTACATTAGGAACAAACAGTCAAGAGAAACAAGATCAACTTAATGCAGTCAGCATGCAGGAAGGTAGATATTACCTGTTGGGGCGAGTGGAACCTCTTCCACACCTCCACTAACATATGTTGTTATAGGCTTATTTAACTCCTGGGGTAAAGCTGTCAGAGCACTGAAATCATCCATAAAATATACCATTCTTGGATTAAAGGCAATCTGTTCAAGTTCTGCCTTATCCGCACTCCTAACTCCAACAGCAAAAGTCAGCACTCCGGCCCGAGCTAATTCATTGGAAACTTGCAAGAAAGGATCAGCAGACCTCCCTGCTGTCACCAGGACTAGGACCTGTGGCACTTGGTCATTTATTCTGCTCCCACCAGCTTCCGTGAAGTGATTTGATAGCACAAAGTTCAGTGCAGAGCCAGTGTTCAGCACTGACCCCCCCTTGGGCCTCAGCTGCCCCATACGCTGGATTATGTCTGATTTGGTTTGGTAGGAGTACAGAAAGAACTCCGTTTTAGGAGTGTCACTAAATTGCACTAAGCCAACTCGGATTTTGTCACTGCCGACATCAAGGTAGTTAACTAGGGTGGCAACAAAGTCACGCACAAAGGGGAAGTTGGCATTTCCAACGTTGAGTGATCCATCCAAAAGAAAGATGATATCCCTTTTGGTTACTTGAACTGCAGTAGAGCACAGAAAATAACATGAGACATCACAGAAAACAAAAATAGATCTTTTTTCATGTGTGCATACAGCATATGCTGTACACGCATGTAAACCTTGTTAGGAGGTAGGGGAGAAAGAGGAGAGAGAGTGTGATCAGCACAGAAGTAACGAGGACCTTTCTGGAAATGCCTAAAATGGACAGGAGAGGCTTCTGACTAGTGTCAAAAAAAGTCTTTTAGCTGTCAGGTTTATCAACAGGGCTCAGCCTCTGTCGTGGCAGATGTTTTCAACAGCTGCTAATCCCAGAATTGCGTGCTCTGGGCCTGATCCTTAGCCAACAAAAGGCAGCTTCATTGATTTTGGTGGAGCAACACTGAATTGCACTTTCAGACACCTTGCTTATCTGCAAGACACTACCTCGGGGCTTTCCAATGAAGCTCTAGGGAATGTTTCTGCTTTCTGGCACCTAAAGTGTGCTTTGACACACCCCCTTATTTAAGCAATCTGCCATTCCATGGCAGGCCTAGATGTCAATGGCCATGTCCAGCCCTGCAGTAACTTCTATGGTCGTGCTGTGCAGCCAGTGAGGGCTGGCCTGTGGTGCAGAGTTAGGCTCTGCTTGCATGGAAAAACACTTCTGCCAAGTAACAAGTTTGGTTGCTATTTTGAGTGGGTATTAAAAATAGCTTTTACTAGCAGGTTTAGAACAGCTGGTCCAGACTAGGCTGCAACAGTCGCCTGAGACACCTGCTTTTCTTGGAGTCTGCATTTGATGCATTTTGATGTCTACAGTTTTAGACATCTATTTTGTGGGCTGTTGAAAGGGGAAAACTTCCCACTTCTGGCAGTAACCAGCCAGTTCTTTGCTCCTTTTTTAAGGTTATAGCCTTCTTGGGCTTGTCTCTTAGCATCTTAGTTCCAAGACACAAATCTGCAATATCACCCCAAAGACACCACAGTATCATTTCAGTTGGAAAAGACCTTTAACCTAACAGTACCAAGCCCACCACTAACCCATGTCTCTAAGCACCTCATCTACACATTTTTTAAATCCCTCCAGGGATGGTGGCTCCACCACCTCCTACCAGACAGCCTGGTCTGATGCTTAATAACCTTTTTGGTGAAGTTTTTCCTAATATCCAACCTAAACCTTCCCTGGTGGAACCTGAGGCCATTTCCTCTTGTTCTATCACTTGTAACTTGGGAGAAGAGACTGACTCCCACCTCGCTACAACCTCTCTTCAGGTAGTTGTAGAGGGTGACAAGGTCATCCTTCAGCCTCCTTTTCTTCAGGCTAAACAACCCCAGTTCCCTCAGCTGCTCCTCATAACACGTGGTCTCTAGACCCTTCCACAGCTTCATTGCCCTTCTCTGGACCCATTCCAGCACCTCAATGCCTTCTTTGTATTGTGGTGCCAAATCATCCCCCTGTGCTTTTTGGTCTAAATGCATCATGTCCGGAGTACAGACCAAAATGCTGAAACTGTAAATAAGATCTCAGAGAACTGATGAGTGGGCTCATCCAATGCATGAATACTTTCCTCCAAATAGGTTTATTTATACCCATTGCTGATTTTGTTCATTATGTTTCCATTTAAAGCATTTACTTATTACTATAGGGCTATTTTCATCCATCTCGCTAGCTTGCCTCGTCTCTGTAAGCTTTCTATCTTATATATGAAATGTATAATACTGATATATTAAAAACAAAAGGGAGAAAAGGGGTCTTTGGACTACGGGTATTGCTGTTGGATTTTACAGATTCTCTTGTCTTTCTGTATTTTAAATATTTCCCAGAAAAGTACTATTCATGGCCAAGGGTGAGACAATATCTAGTTGAAATGTAACAGACTGCCCAGTGTCAAAATCAGTTATGTTACTAATAATAGTAATTTTATGGAGTAGGACATGATTAATTTCTTATTGTGTATGTGAATAGCTGTGAGTATAGTAGAGCAAAAGGACTGGAAAAAAGAAGAGAGAAGCTGCATGAATAAGCTTTAAGGAACAAGGCCATAAAGGAATATTTTTAATTTACATTGAAAAATAAAAATGCCAGGTTTGGTGTATAGCCATGCAAAACTATATTAGCAGCAAACACATTCTGAGAAAAAGCTTATTAAATTATGAGTCCCATGATATCCATCTTGATTAAGGACAAATATTGGCAAACTCATTTTAAAATGTTTGCTTTTCATGTAAATCAGTCAAAGACTTTAATTCTTTAGGGGACCTTTCCAAAAATTCAGTTTCTTTCATGTTTTTAATTTTAAATTACTTGGAGAAACGAGAAAAAAATATGGACATGGTTCAGTATTCACTTGTGCCAATGGGAACCTCACTATTGACCTTACTGGGAGCTGAAGGAAGTCGTGTTTTTCTAATATTTATGTGCCATCAGACAAAAATGTAACGTTCAGATATGATCTAGTGCGACATTAATTCAACCTGAAGCATCTCTATTGGGAAGAAATGTTGAGAAAAGTGGTATAAAATCTCTATGCAGCTAGAACACCTCTGGAAGTACAGGGGAAACTGCCTCAAAAGACATGACTAGCAACTGAATCACTTTGCAAGTCTGCTGAGGTCAATGACAAGACCAAGTAAAAAGAATTCACTGGCTACACGGGGCTTTGCACCATCCTCTAAACAGATTAAATTAAAATCAATGCTGCAATAGTCTTGTATACCTCTTAGGGCTTCAGCTGAGTAGAAGATAAGAAAACTGTAAATCGGTTTTTAAAGGTTGTGTTTCAGTCCAACACTGTCAGGCTAACTTTCTCTGAACATCTCCATGAACAAACCTGCTTATTTTTTTTACACTCAGAAGAAACATTTAAGCTTTCTTGTGCAAATGTCCACTACAGACGATTTTAAAAATGGGGAAGAGATTATAACATCCACAGTGTGTCCTGTTTATAGGTTAAATAAACCCTAAGCAAGAGAAAAAGCCTCCACTGAACGATTCCAGTACCTAACTAGTAAAGCACATCTTCCATATCCAAGCCTTTAAATGCTGGTGAGAAATATGGAATGGGACAAAAATCTCCAGAAAGGAATGACAAAGCTGTAACTACAATCATGCTACCAAATTCACCCATCTGCTCATGCATATTTTGCAAACCCAAGAGGCAACATTTTACCATGCTGAAACATGTGCTTGATGCTTTTCCCCCCTTATCTCTGCATGTTATAGAATAAGAGTTGAGAAACGTATAGAACGTATCTCCTTAATTAGAAAACGGTAATTAAGTACCTGATGGTGGTTCTTGGACAATCAGTCCTCCAGAGAGTGTCCGGATAGGTGACAGCACTTCAGGAAGAATGGCTTGCATGAACTGAACACGGAAGTCATTTGGGTTGAACACAAAATCTTTCTCATGGGCAATTTCTTCAAGTTCTGCCAGGTCGACGTTTCTTGACCCAATGGCAAGGGTGACTATTCGATTCCTTTTCATTTCTGCTGCAGCTTGGTTAACAGCATCCCTGGACTTACCACCAGTGATGAGTACCAGCATGGGGAGCACCCCTTCCTCCATCCTGCACCCAGCAGCACTGGTGAAGAAGTTTTTCCTCACAAAGTCCAGTGCTGAGCCTGTGTTGAGTGCCGTACCACCCATGAGCTTCATTCTCTTCACATTAGCTATCACATCCTTTCTGGTCTGGTGGGTGTTAAAATAAAACTCTGGCTTCACAGTGTCAGCGTACTGTGCCACTGCAACTTGGATCAGGTCAGGTCCAATCTCCAGCCTTTGGACAATTTTGGCAACGAAATCACGAACTGAGTTAAAGGGGCCAGTCCCCAAAGCAGTCGAGCCATCTATCAGGAAGACTACATCCTTCTTGTTCACTTCAATAACTGCAAGTAACACATGAACATCATGTTAGCAGAAGCCTTCACCACACTCTGTGCATCAATTCTATGTCAGCGGTTTAGCAACCTCTAGGACTTCTTGTTTGCTTGAAGTACTGTTACTCTCAAAACCTTTAAAAGGTGCTTTCAAAACAGAATTATTTCTTATATTCTAGCAGAAGCCTTACAAGAAATCTCATTGAATGTTTACCCCTTCTAAAACAGAAGAGTTGAAGAGTTGCAAGAACTGCATTGTTTATAAAACTTAATATTAAAATGCATATACATGTCAGAGCAAGAAGGGCAGGCAAACAGGAGACATCTTGGCACTCAGCTGGCACGTGAGATCAAACAAGTGATGCTCCCTCTATTTGCAGTGGAGCCATATGAATCCATGCCAGAATGGGGTTTGGTCTCAGAAGGGTTGTGTTCCCAAGAGTAATGACATGAGTAAAGAATGGTCTCCCCTTATTCAACATACCTGGAGTTTGGGTCTTCACATCCTACATCTTATTCCTTATCTAACAAAACCAAGTTACGATTTTTCTTGGCACAGCCAGCCCAGTCATGGAACAGCTGAATTATATTCTGGTTGCCATGTCTTTAACAGAACAGGTCCCCTAGGTTTGAATCTGTGAAACTTTATTATTGATGATGGCATAGGACACAGAGAGAGCACCATTAGCTATGCAGTTCCCTGGCTAAGTTTGAAAGAAGATCATTAGGGAGGAAAAAAATCCCTGGTTGAGCGGCATTGGAATCAAAGCACTGTCGTGCAAATGTACACAAAACTCCAGTAAATTTTAACAAGACCAATACCATTATGACAAAAGCATTATATGAGATCATCATGAGAAATAATCTTAATACCACATTTTAGACAACCCCTCTCATATCACCACCTCCCCGATTTCATGCCATTGGAGTGAAAAAAGGAAACGTGTTGCTTCCAAGTTATGCTGGAGTACTATGGATCATTGTTACACTGGATGTTACATTGGGTGTCCTTAAACTGCCTACCCACCTGTAAGCTCCCAAGATGGGATAAATATTCAAGGTGGCAGGTCCATCATCTCCCACTCACTGCTACACCTAATGCACAGCCCCGGGGGAAGAGGAGACCCAGCATTGTTGGTATGTCACACCCCTCAAGGCAAGTGGTAGCAATCACCCTCTTGCCCTGCCTGGACAGGAAAGCCCATCAGGGCTCCTCTGCACGGAAACAGTTTACTTTGCATTTGAACAAAGAACAAAGCTTTGGCTGCAGTCCTCCTTGGCCAGACACCATCTGGCTATGGAAAGCAATGCTTCCAAAGGCCAGTCTCTGTCAGGTTTCTCATCATGCGTGAGTGCCACGAAACTGGGCTAATTCAAGGTGTGATGTAGAGCTGGAGATAACATCTGCGACTCGGCTGTCCCTGGACCCTGAGAGACCTGCCTCCGTCAGTAAGTCCAAGACTTTGCAAAAACCTCTCATAGAGTCTTGCTGAAAATCATTTGTTTAAGGATTGACAGTCAGAATTTGGAATTTAAAATAGCCTGATATGGTGCTGTCAGACCCAATATGATGAAAACTTTCACAAAATGAATGTGGTGGTACTCTGTCAAAGCTACAATGGCACATGAACTGCTGGAGGCTTGCATAAGACTGCCCAAGCTGTCTAAACAGAGATACCCCCCAAAGAAAAAAGGGTTTGTTTAAATGATCCCTTTCCCAGAGCCATGATTTCTGGCATTCATCCCTCCAGCCAGGTTTTTTCGTCTCATCAATTACTCTGAGGAGAGTGCTGAAAACAGGAAACTCTGCAAATGGAGAGGGGCTGAAATCTCTGCTTTGTATCACTCAGGAGAGATGTCCATAGCACTTCCTTAGCTTTTCAGCTGCTCTATACCCAAAAATGGAGACCCTGGAAACTTTTAACTTTATATAGAAGTTTGTGGGAAACATCAAAGGGGCTTAGCAAAGAGGGAGGCTAGGAAGGAAGAGCTCCATTCACTACCAATTCCTCTTGCAGTTTTCAAATCCTGTGGTATGTTTCCTTAGAGAAGAGAAATGCAAGAACCAAAACCCACAGGAGAACCGCCCCACAGTGCTGATTTCAATGGACACAATTAAAGCAGAAACATTTAAGCAAGGCTGCACACATCTCATAGAGTCTAGTCATAGAATGCTTTGGGTTGGGACTTCTCAAGAGCACCTAGTCTGACAACCCTGCAATGAAAAGGGACATCTTCAATTAGAGCAGGTTGCTCAGAGTGTCGTCCAAACTCACCTGGAATGTTTCCAGGGATGGAGCTTCTCTACCACTTCGCTGAGCAACCTGGGTCAGTGTCTCACCATCCTCAGTGTCAGAAATCATCTTCCTTCTATGTAGTCTAAATCACCCCTCTTTTAGTTTAAAACCATAACCTCTTGTCCTGTCCCACAGGCCCTGCTAAGAACATTGTCTCTATCTTTTCTACAGGCCTCCTGTAACTACTGAAAGGCCTCAAGGTCTCCCCAGAGCCTTCTCTTCTCCAGGCCAAACAATCCAAACTCTCTCATCCTGTCTTCACAGCAGATGGGTTCCAGCCCTCTGTTCATTTTTGTGACCTCATCTACCCCTGCTCCAATAAGTTTGTCTTTACTATGCTGAGGACTCCAGAGCTGGACACAGTACTCCAGGTGGGTTTTCACCAGATCCCAGTAAATCTGATGGCAAGTCTCTCAGAAATTCCAAAGGATTTGGAATCAAAATATTATATCTTTGACTCTAAAAGTTGGGAGTGTTGAAGGGTGTCAGCACTGAACCCAGTCCTGCATATCTCCCTCCTCATTGTCATCTCAGCTATCTTAGATGATACTTCTCATGTAATTCAATCATCCAGGCTCCCCCAGTTGCTAAAGGAGAGGGGAAAAGAAAGGCAGAAGGGGACTTAGAAACACTCATTCATCCCAGGATGACTGATGTGCAGCTGGAGAGCTAAAGAGAAGTGAGGTGACTTCAATATTTCACAGGAATGCTTGGCACCTCAATGGGTTTGGCATCCCAAACTCATTTGGGCTGCAGTGTGTCTCCAAAACCAGTGCTTTGCACTGCAGCTTTCCAAGGCACTGATGAGAATCCAGCAGACCAGTTAAAATTAGTTGCCATGAACATCAGGGAAAGGAAATTCCTTAAAGCTGCTTCAAAATTACCCGCTGCTCAATCTATTATTCTTCTTCCATTTATTATGCTTCATCCAGGTATTTGTAACTGCACGGGCTGATACTACTGTAGTACCTTCTACAAGTGAGCTGATATTTTAAGTGACAAATATATAAGTGCGAATTAAACCAAATGTACCAACATTCTTAATCTTGCTATTCGAACTGTTAACACTTAGAAGAGGAGGGAGAGGTTTTTCATTGAGTTGTGTGGGTTCTGTCATGCACATTTTAGCTAGACATGCAGACTTCATCTTATTTAGCTAAATATGATGCTCAAAGCAAAAGTTCTTTATGTTCTTTCCTGGAATAATCAAGGCAAGTTCATGAAATGATCTTTTAGGCAAATTCCTCCCTTTGATTTGAAGCACAGGGTAGCAACCATGTTTAGACATAGATCAGCAGAGACATCTGGAATGCAGTTTTAAATGTCAACATACATCATGAGTTGAACAGTATGTACAGAACTCCAGACTCACATTTGGATCCCAAAAGCATCGGCTGCATTTAACGTCCTGGTAATTATGTGCAGCAACTCTAGCCTAGCCCTTTCCAGGGGCCTCTGAAATCCAGCATGTTGTATCTTTGATAAAGCCACTTTATCAGTATATTTAACTTAGACATAAAGTCATAGGGTGAGAAACTGTTAATCACCTACTTGCTCCATAAATCCAGATAATCATTATTGGACATGTTAGTCCAGAAATAACACCAGTGGGAATTTCAGAGTGACAAAGTGACCTAAGTGGCATATTGGCACGTACATTTTTATTTCCCATGGCTTTGTGGAAAGCTTTAAAGCTTTCTCATCTTATTGATTGAAGGGAAAGATGTCTTAGGTAGGGATTTCACTTCAGAACTAAGGGTTGTTTTGCTTTTAAGCTCAGCACCACAGGAATTTCACCCTTTTCCCAAGAACACTGCACAGTCCCAGCAACGTGTGGAATTTTACTGTTTTAGCAAGCTGATAACTTCAACTCTATGAAATAAGGATCCATTTTAACATCTCCGTTAGCTTGCTTCCCCAGGCAAATTTCATTCTCATGACACTTCCAAGTGAAATATAATGTAAGCTTACGTGACATAAATGTTTTCAGAACTGACAGTGCTGCAGTATTTACCCCTGGAGTGCTTAGATACCCCAATAAGAATTATACGAGCTTTTTTATACTCTGATTGTGTCCTTTAAAACCTGGTGCCATACCAGTTATTGACACAAAACCTCATGGTTTTCAAAAGATAAACAAATGAGTTTCTGCACATTAGGTTGAAATGCTGGGGTTTGAACCGCGAGCCCCGAATTAAGGTTGCCATATGGGTGATTCCCACAGCCCTTCATACAGAGGTGGTGAGTTTGCCTTAGAGCTTCCCCCCAGGGTGCGGCCGGCCCTGCAGGGAGAGCCAGAAGGGAAATGAGCTCCAGGGGTCCTGCACTGAGTTGACAAAGGTCAGGGGTCTGCTTGGGGATAAAAGCTGGGACCACTTGCAGGGAGTCAGGA
>NW_008600977.1:0-15766 GCF_000691845.1 Merops nubicus | reverse complement strand
CTTAAGACCTGTGCGAACACGGGCCGATTGGGTGAGAGTCGCTATGTGGGCACCATTGTCTTATGTATTTAACTGGCTGGTCTGGCTGTTTCCCATGCCAACTATGGGAAACCTCGGGTCTCTGTTTGTACCACCTGTTGTGGGCTGAGTCACATCTTTTGTGGGATCGTTGGGGGTGGCATCAATTATGTACCAGCTGATTGACTTGTTTGTACCCCCAGCGATCATTCATGGAATGTCCTTCTTGTCTACAATACAGTCTGTGTATTGGTTCATCTTCCTGCTGGCTGTGTCATTCTTGTTGGGCCTGGTCATTGGCAGAACATATGTGCAGGACTCTGTTTTCCCCATTGTTTCTCCACAACCAGACCAGAGAGATTAATTGCAAAATTAAAAAAAAAAAAAAAATTAAAAAGAAAAAAATGTTGTTACAGCGTGTAAAAGCTCATTCATTCATCGATATGCAGCAGTCTAAAAAGACATACATACCTTCAGTCACAATGGTTGGGGCCTCTAACAAAATGAGTCTTTGGGCCACTCCAACAATGTTGGGCAGTATTAATTCTCGAAGAGCATCAAGGTTACGGATATCCAGGGCAGTAAATGCGAAGTTTCCATCAGTAGCAATCTGCTGCAGCTCTGCACTGTCAGCACTCAGGACCCCAATGCTAAACGAAAATATACTAGCTTGCTTCACTGCTAACAAGCCCTCTCGAATATCATCACTAGACTCTCCACCACTTATCAGCACTAAAATCTGAGGCACCGCTTCCTCTATCCTGCTGCCTCCCGCCTGGGTGAAGAGGTTCTCCACCACAAACTCCAGTGCTGCACCAGTGTTTGTTTCCTCGCCACCACGGAAACTAAGTGCCTTCACAGCATCCAGAACATCTGCTTTTGTGGAGTAGCTGTTCAAAGCGAACTCAGTTCTGGGTTCATCACTATACTGCACCACCCCAATGTGTATTTGCTGAGCTCCAACTCTGAGGCTTTCAATGAAATTTACAAGGAAATCACGTATGGCTTGAAAATTGACACTTCCGATGTTGTTTGATCCGTCAATAAGGAAAATAAGGTCAGCGGACTCTTGAGCTTTAAAAAAAGAAATGCAAAAGGTGAAAGCATTAAAATGAGTGACTACATGCAGTTGTACAGTGTTCTGGCATGTTGATTGGAAAACCAGTGAGAAACACAAAAATGAGAAAACAAAACACATGTTCACTGTGGAGGTGATGTTTGCCTCTTAGTTCTGCATTCTGATTGAATACAAGTTCCCGGGCCCATCCCAGCAGCATCCAACACCCATCAAGAGATGGCTTGAGTAAACACAACCTTGAGCTGGTGGCTTCAGTTACATGGGGGTCAGTAATTGTTGGCATGCAAGAAAAAAACCTGAGAAATACAATTCTCAGAAACCTAGGCCTATTCCATCAGTGGCCAGTACTGTTCAACTATTTAGACAGAGCCAAAAGAAAATGGTGGATTTTGGTGGTAATTCACCCTGAAGACAAGGGATGAGGACAGTAATATTCATAGGTTCTCCTCATTGCAATCTCTATTTTTGGGGAGGAAAACAAAACACTATTTTTGGAATGTGGCGAGTTTCAGCCTCTGTTGCAATTCTACTCTTTTGCTGGTTAAAATGAGCATCTGAATATTTTGGCTTCTCCCGCCATGAAGGATTAAGCTGACCCTCACCCGCACAATTGTCAACCCGTGCCATGCAAAAATTGTCTTCCTTTGTTTTGCACAAAGATGTATTTATTATCAATAGAGGGGTCTCTTTTTCATATGGACTCTGGGTATTCAATCAAGGAATGCAGAATCTGGTTAAAACTTGGCGATGAAATCAGTCATGACACAATTATCCAACACTATTTGTTGTGACCATACCCTGATTATCATGAGCATCTGCTGAGAATATACACACATCAGACAAAACTTTTATATGGCTTGAACAGGGTTGTTGAAGTGGAAGCATTTTTGCTGTGAGACTTACCGAAGCAGAACCAAAATGCCCTGGTGTCTGCTCTTACTCATTTTGCTCAGCTGATTTTACCAAATGCAAAAGAAAGGGGTGGGAGGGAGGGAGGAAAGGGAAAAGGAGCCCCCAAAGCATACTTAGATGTTTCCATGCTGTTGCTCTCCAATCTTATTAAGAAACCAAATTTCAGACTGTTTGGAAATGAACAACAAGTAACATTTGGAAATCCCACTGAGCTCACAACTTTTGAAAGCCAAAGGTGAAACCAGTAGCAAAACTGGCATACAGTTTAGCAAGGCCAGGAATAAACCTGAGGATTTTGCTATTAACCAGTGATGTCAATTATTATTTTAATTATTTTTCCTGCTTGGTCATTTTCTAGTAAATATTTTCATACATCACAATGCCACCAAGAGATTCAAATAATGCTGCAATTCCAGTGACAAAGGAGAAGGCCTCCAGGGATATCCCTGGGCCAGCTCAACAGCTACTGTTGGTTTGAGAACATCAGCATGGTTCAGAATTTCAAAGAGCTCCAGGATTTATTTTTCTATCTAGTGGAAATTTGGGGGTGCTTACAGCTGCATTTACCGTGCCATTTTCAGTTGGCATGTACACGTTCTACTTCATCATCTAAATGAAAGGGAAATCTGTAAGCGGTTGTATCCAGTGCTGCATTAGATACCTTGGACAGCTTTTTGAGAAAGATTTCAGACACTGGTAGGTGTCATCATGGCAGCACGGGTCACTCCCGCAGGAGAGAAAATAGATGTAAAACAGAAGCGTTGGATAATTTGTCATCACTGTAAAAAAACCTTGTACTTCAGTGCACATTTATGGAACAAGCTTGTGCTGGAGAACAAATAAAAGCATGCTTGTTACACAACTAAGCAAGGAGGATCAGATGAGACAGAGAGCTAAGATTTAATGAACGCATCAGGGCAGACTTGGGGCCAACTTTCATACTTAACACAAGTCAACTGGGGACTGCACAGACCAACATCTCTGGTAATTTTTACTGGAAGTACTATGGGACTGGGGAGCTTTAACATTTCTGTTTCATATCAGGGCTCATTACTAATGTAACATCCATGTCATTTTTATGCATTTTGACACTACATGGAGTTATTAGCTGAATAAATGACTTCTCAAACTCTCATGCAAACAGCTATTGGTACCACGTTTTGCACATTATTGTCATCCAATGTTTAGGACCTGTAACATCTTTTCCCATGTCTAATGATACTCTGTATATCGCCCATGCAAGTGACACAGGGGCAAAACTACAACAAGTAGGGTTACCTTAAATTTGTGTTATAGAGGGGGAAGAAAATGTTTGCAAGAAACGTCTTTAAGTAGAAATTAATTTGGAAATGCATTGTAAATGTGAAGTAGGAATTTGCCTTTAGAGCTTTTAAAGAAATGTCTGTGACTCCAGGTGTTTGGGTTACCTGCTGGCATGTCCCAGAGTTAGACAGGCAGCCACCAAAGATCAATTCCCCCACTGACTTCAACAGGGAAGTGCTGACGTCTTTCAATGGCAAAGGAGCCAAAAAGCTGCTGCCGTGCTATCAGCAGGTTTGATATAACATTCTTTTTCCACATACATTGACACGATTTTCTTAGGTTTGGTGAACTTTATGCCATCTTTCTGGGGCAGGTGCTTTTCTTCCCTGTGGCTTTTGTGTGATCTTGGTATTTGCCCTGTCAAGCACTTTGCACAATAAAAAATGTGAGCACAGCTTTTTGGTGTTGCTCGGTGTCATGCAGTGATGGTGAGCACCCAGTGGGGCTGGTGTGAGGGTTAATCAGGCAAGACAACACAGGAGGATTAGTGTCACACTGCCTCATTACACTGCTGTTGCCTTACATCACCCCATAAGCTCTTGACCTTCAGATGGAGTCTCAGGAATAAAAAGAAAGGTTTGATCTCCAGGACTTCTCTTTTGAAACACAATAAAGCTGTTCAGAAGGCTCTTTACACACTGAAATTTCATAGAGAGAGAAGGGACAGAGGAACACTTTTTTTTTCAGGCAAATTGGGCCCTGGCTTGCAGTCAGCACAGGTCTGTTGAAGCCATCATGGTTTGCAGGGACGTTTTGGTTATGGGAAGGGTCCAGTGCTACGGCAGGTGGAAGTCATCGACTTGTAAAGAAGGCTTGTAAAGGTGGCATCACAAGAGAGACTCTCCAACCACACACCTTCTCCAAGTGGATGAAAATAGAGGCTAAGGGCCAGCTCAGGGATGGGGTTTCAGCAGAGAAGTTCTCCACTAAACTGCTTTGGCTGTCTTCAGCTGAGAATGTGACTTTTTGGAGTAACGCATTGCCTATCTCCCCCGTCAGCTGCAAGGTGACATCCTGTGTGTTGTCAGCATGGCCAGCAGCGACCTTCTTGGTCTACAGAGTTTTTGGTCAGGACCTCAAAGAGTCACCATCACAGCTGGTGTGTTCATCCCCTATTTCCCTGTCTTAGGAGTGAGTGGATACAATGGGGCAATTTGTATTACTCTGCAGAGCTCCCTATGTCTGCATTTCTATGCCTGGGCTACAAAAGGATGGCCACAATTGGCTGATGCCCATCCACTGGCTCCTGCACTACCTCCTGGCAGCTTTGGCAGGGATGCCGCCTCGGTCTGCTAACAACAGCATGCTTGATAGCTACAAACATGGGGCTACACACTTCAAACCTTTGTTTTTAAACCTATGAACGTCCATCTCAGTCTTGCCCCTAACAAAGGCTTTAAACAACACAACGCTAGCAGATACCATGCTGATGGGAGCCATCAGCAGTCAGCCATTACCTGTGATGTCTTTAACCAGTCCTTTGGCCCCAGCCTTTTCTGGAGTCATGGATGAACGGATACTCGCCACTAAGTCTCCAACTATGCCGTGGAGAGCGGTAAAATTCTCTAGGTTGAAAAGGTGCGTATCGGAGGGTTCGCTCACTATTTCCTTTAACTCCCCTTCCACTGCATCCTGCACGCCGACCGCAAACATGCTTATACGGGCCGATTTAAGGACAGATGATGGCAGAGCCACATCATCCCGGGAGTGTCCATCCGTTAACACTATAATAACCTGGGGGACGCCTTCACTGGCTCTGCTTCCAGCAGCTTTATTGAGGTGGTTCTCGATTAGGTACTCTAATCCTTTTCCAGTCTTGCTGTCTCCCCCCATGTAAGACATGTTGGCAATATGGGACAGGACGTCTCGGGTAGAGGGATAAGTATTTAACTGGAACTCTGTGTGGGGGTTTCCGCTGAACTGGACCAGGGCAAAGCGAAAATCATTTCCTCCCACATCTAAAGCTTTTACAACATCATACAGAAACTCTCGAATGAGCTGGAAATGTTCCTTCCCAATGCTCCAAGAAGAATCCACTAGAAACATTATATCAGCCACAGCAACGGTTCTGACGGCTTTAAAAAAACAGATGGGGGTTTAGGATTTTCTACCAGTCAACGCAAGCATGCCTCCTCCTCCTCCTCCTTGCCCAAACAGCCAACAGCCTCTTTCACATGGTGAAAGCGAAGCTCAGTTTCCCTTATCGCCCAAAGCAAAAAGAGAAGCACTGGGGAAAAAACAGGCTGCCATCAGTGCCCCGACACCGCAGACGCTGGGGGACAGGACGGGATAGCATGCAACATTCCTAAGGAAGGGGAGATGAGATGCTTCTTCCCTCCTAGACCCTTGCTGCATGGGTTTGGATGCCAGCCCTGAGCCAAAGATGCTTGTGGCTTCATATGTGAATTTTTGCTTGCTTGGCTTCAAACCACCCCTGGTCTCCTATGCTTTTTTTTTTCTGGCTTAGGGTTTTGTTGGCTCTGAAACAGTGCTCGAGGAAGAACGAGCAGCTTAATTTAGGTACTAGCATGAGTTTTCCTGCTGCTAATGCCCGCCACCACCACCCTGCAACTCCAGCTACAGTCCCTACGGCGCCAGTGCCTCCTCTTAAAAAAAAACAAACAACTTTTCTGTGGGTTGATGGCAGCATTCATCTTGCTGCCAAACGCTTTCCTACACATGCAACAAAGGGCAAAACAGCTCTGCCCAGGAGTGAATCCACTCGGGCCACCCTGGGTGCACATCCTGCCCCCTCATCCCCCCCAAAGCACACTTGAAGGCACACCACCGGCCCATGCTTGGGAAGGCACCACGTGCGCGTTGGCCAAGGTGTGGGTCCGAAAGGACCCTCAGCCGCGTGGGAGCTGAGGAGCAGAAGGTAAACCACAACATATCATCGACATGCACATTAAAAACTAAAGGTGCAAATGTTTTGGTGAGAAATAGTGGAACATTTGTATGGGGGTAAAGTCAGGTAAAGCAGCCTGGTCTTACCTGCTTGCTGCTGGGCACGAACAGAGCAAAAGCCTAAAAGTAGGAGGCAAAACATTGCCACAAAGGGCACATGTCTATGTTTCCTCATTTTGGACTTTTATCTGAGTTTTCCTTTTATTTTCTTTGTTCCAAAGCACCCAATGTGAGACCTAAAGGAGAAAAACAGGGAGAGTGAAAAATGGTGGCAGTGCTAGCCAGGCACAGATGAAGCATAAGACAGAAAAACCAAACTTTGTGGTTTTGAAATGCTTTTGTGGCACTTTGACAGGAAAAAAAACCATAAATTAGTGCCAGATAGAGTCTGCTTCATAGCAAGCATTTCTTTGGAAGAGCAGTCATCGCTCACATAATTGGCATTTAATCATCCATCAACTTTGATGGCTTTCTTCCTGCCTGTGCTCTCCCAGGTAATACCTAATATATTAGAGGATGGTGAGCCTAGGTTTCTACCACCAGCCCTCAAAATGAATGATGGCCTCTCACCTGTCTTCCTTGCCCATGGATGACCAGCTGAGACGTCTTGACCAGCATATTCTGTCTTGCTGCTGCCCTTCCTTATTTTATTATTTACAAATGCCATAATAATAATTGCCCTGAACATCCCTCTTTGCCTCAGCTCACCTCTTCAGCCTTCCCAAACATACAAATGGAAATTTAATTACTCCAGACCAGATGATTTGGCTGTACAGCAAAAAGCCTTTGGACTCCCCCAGGCTTGCAGCCTTGGCTGTGGAATAGCTTGCACTGGCTGATCACATTTTGGAAAGGTGCCACAAATAATATTTTACGTGTTGGAGCCAAAAATATAATTTATCTAAGTTTCTTATCTGTGATCCACCTGGCAAGCCTTCTGAAACAATGTTTCCTTCAGGAAAGCTGTATATCTGTTGTCATAGAGATGGCAAATTTATTATTTAATCTTCATTTCCAAGCCTACAGAGACAAAACCAGCAAGGCTTGTTTAACTGAGAAAATATCCTCCCAAAAGGGAATGCAGTGACTTAATACTTTTCATTCTCCAAAAGGAGCTCAATTACCTAAATGAGCCAAAAGTGATTCATGTATATCGAGCTATTAAGCAGGTCATAATTAAAAAAAATTTTTAAAAACCACTCATTTTTTTTTATTATCATCCTTGTCATCTCCATCAATCTAGAGAGTTATGACTGATACAAGACTCTAAGAGGTCTGGGGGGGAAAAACTAAAATACTCTTTGAGGAAAGCCATAGTAGTTACACTTATGGCCATCAGTAGCACAGGCTGAAACAGAACCAAGTGCTGGGAATTGGGGAAAATTCAGAAATCTGAACCCTCTTCCACTGAAGAGACTTTTCTCAGGGCTATCAGAGAGGGGTTCGGTGGAAAGGAGGGGACACCGTCCACTTTGTTTCCCAAAACCTGGCATGATCCTGCCACTGCCACTGGCTCCCTGCATGTCAAAAGTAGGTTGGGTTCTGGTCCTTCTTGGGAGAAGAGGTTTGCAGCATTCACTCTTCCATGTGCTCCCAGTGACATTTATGAATGCCATAAAACACGAGTCAGACAAAAACTAGCCCCTACCTTTCCCCTCACATTTGTCAATAATGATAATAATAACAACAAGAAGGAGAACAGATGGAGACACATTTAATAGGCACACAGAGCCAGCAGCTAGCACACAGCATTAATTAAGACATTGCAAGTCTTCTCTGTCATTGGCAGCTTATAGAGGCAGCTGCTATAGCCCAGAGGTATCGCTATCATTCATAAAAAGAATAAAACTCATCCTTGTTAGTGGGCACACATCCATCCCCCTGGCTGTCTCAGTCTAAGCCAAATATCCCAGTTCTTCTCCAGAGGGAGCTAACCTGCTCTGTTGGACTGTGTCCCCAATATACAGCTTGCTTCCAGAAAGCCGAGGGATACAGGAAGGACACATGGGACAGGGAAATCTGGGCTCTGCTTCCCCATGGGTGCCAGACTAGCCACAGGCACTGCTGAAGGATTTCTCCCCTGAGAACCCAAATACAGAAAGGTCTGTAGGTCCTAGAGGTGAGGTCTACAAAAAGCACTGAGCTTGTGACAACCACCCATCCAATTCCACCAGAACATCTTCCACTCTGGGTGGAAGAGGTTTATGGGAGAGCTGCAAGTTTTTTGAGACGGGCTTGCCTTGTAGCACCCTTTGTGAGTAAAAATAATACTCAGCAATGAATGAAAAATGTGAAATAAAATGCACACTGTGAGAACATGGCCTGTTAAAATAATGTATGCCATAAAAGTGCTAGTATATCTTTCCCAAAATGCAGGAATAATGTTATTATCCTGTTTATTAACTGCTGGCATCTTATCCCTCTGCAGTCATAACAGCTGGGGTGAACAGAGCATCATAAACCAGTGAAAATTAATGTCTCACCAGCTAATAAATGACAGGAGCAAAGTAAACATTTGGAGTTTTTTTAGTTTGAACACCGAGCAGCTGTGGGGAGCCTTGCAGGGCTGTTTACAGCCACGAAACACAGCAGAAGAGCAAAGCAAATCTCCCAGTTGCTATAAAATCTCTGTGCGCAACACCCCTCATGATCCTCCTGCAGTGACAGGGCAATGGAGCTTTATGTTAAATGGGATTTCCACAGTCATTCTACATTTACATCTTTAGAGCTTCCTTGGCCACATTCAAACAAGGACTCTGAGGGAGAGCAAGATGTGAGCCCACAGCTATTAGGTCCCTTTGGGTCATGGTTCAGCCCAAGAGCTTTGCAGCAGAGAAACCACTGGCTGTATTTTGGGTACCTCCACCCTGGGAAACCCAAATGCTGAAAGTCATGAGTCAGTCCCTAGAGCACCATGAGATAAACCTGGATATCACAGTATATTAAAAAGCAACATTATAAATGTTTAATTCTATAACAATAAAAGTATATTATAAAGCAACACAGGTTCAGCTTTGGTTTATTTGTGCTGTCCATATGAGAATAAAATGTCCTTTTCAAGCAATAAGTTGTCTGTTCTTTTTAGTCACTTTCTTTTTTATTTTGGCCATGGGGAAGCCTCCAGGCCTATTTCTAGCTTTCTCTGTGGCCTCCTTCGTGATAGTTTCAGTTATACGAAAGCAAAGGGACTTGTTCATCCACAAGAGATGAGTTTTAGCATCATGCTTCCCCAAAACCATCCTAAAAACACAGGAACTGAAATTAGTCACTAGAAGGTATGAAGCAGCAAAGTCTTGCAGAAAGTTGATTAATGTCTCTAGAGACTGACTGGCAACTTCTAGGGGTCACTGAGGAGATGACCTTCCTGGAGGTGATGGCCCTCCCTGAAGGAGAAGCAAGGACAGCAGGTTTTTTACACAGGTGATGTGCTTCTTGGGAGGGTTTAGTGGAGTTTGAAGGAAAACTCTGCTCAAATATGTTCTGAGTCAACTGCAAGTCTTTGGCTTGGTGGGAGAAGTGCGTTTACGGCAGCAAATGATGTTCTTTTGATTGCGTGAGTGTTTGGAGGTAGGTCTTGCTTTGCTGTGCCTCGGTGAGGCACAAGAATTAACTAGCTTTGCTCAACATGCTTTTGATTTGTATCCCAAACTAACAGTAGATGGCGCCAGCTTGTAGGTGGTAAAGGATAAAAACAGGTATGTGAACTGAAGTAATTTTAATTCTTGATTATGGCAGGTACTTGATTTACAATTTTATTCTCCTGGCTTATTGTTATTTTCAATAACTATTTTCAATAAGGTGCTCTCATTCTGGATTTCTTAAAAAAGAAATTTCCTTGAAATTGTGGAGGGTGAAAGCTTTGGTGGAGCTTTTGATATGACCACTGCAAGCTAGAAAAAAATGCTGAAAAACCTGACTGCTTGAGGCCTTTAGAAAAGCCAAACATTTTCCTGAGCTGTTAAGAAAAAGCACCCAAACTTGGGTAGCCAGCCTGTTAATAATTCACATGCTAATATATTAACTCACATAGTGTTCAATAATCTGAAGGTTTTATGTCTGTTTAGAGTTTATATAGTGTGTGGTGAGCTCTTAATATCACAGGATGTCCAACATTTAATCAGAAGACATACATCTGTTACTAATAATGCTTTCACAAGGCAATCATTTCTACTGCTAACACAATGAAATTATTTCCTTAAATATTTTCCCCAGCAGCTATTTTTTGCTTGCTTCATATTTCTCTGTGCATTGGGTTTGACATTCTACATTTTTTTTTTTAAGTGGATGTTTCAAGCTCACTTCCTAAGCAATCATTCGTTTGTGTGTGTTTTTTCACTAGAGTGTAGTTAAAATCTGTAGAAGTGCAAAGCAGATGAATAGACTTAAAGCAAAACATAAAAGGCAGGAAAAAGTTCCTACAGCCGTTGTGTATTACTTTGATTTATTATATATGCCTCTCAGCTGGGCTGGCTGGCTTTGAGAGGGAGGGAAAGTATCTCTGGCTTTGGAGTAAATACAGATGTGATGTGTGTTTGGTGTAGTTATGGATGGGTGCAATGGTAGGTAGAGGGAACATTATTGATGTTGCAAATTAGCTCTTAAATCTGAACTCCCAAAGGGGCAGTGCTGCAGGCACTGATGCTATCATGCTGGACTGTGAGAGAAAGTAATTGGCACAGCTTGAGCTGTTGGAGGGGTTTTCTGTACTACTGGTTTGGAGTTTCTTGATGCTTTTCTTCAAGGCTAAAGGACAGAGCTGGGCAAAACTGACTCTTGAGGTCTGGAGTACTAGGTCCAGTTCTGGGCTCCCCTGTTCAAGAGAGACAGGGAACTACTGGAGAGAGTCCAGTGAAGGCTACAAAGATGCTGAGGGGACTGGAGCAACTCTGAGGAAGAAAGGCTGAGAGACCTGGGGCTGTTTAGCCTGCAGAAGAGAAGACTGAGAAGGGATCTTCTTCAATGCTCCTCAATATCTCAAGTGTGGGGGTCAAGAGGATGGGGCTAGAATTTTTTTAGTGGTGCCCAGTGGGAGGACAAGGGTCAACAGCTACAGACGGTAACTCAGGAGGTTCCATCTGAAGAGGAGGAGAAAATTATTCCCTATGAGGATGCCAGAGCCTGAAGCAGGCTGCCCAGAGAGGTTATGGAGTCTCCTTCTCTGGAGAGATTCCAAACCTGTCTGGACTACCTACTCTGGGTGATCCTGCTTTATCAGGGGTGTTGGATGAGATGATCTCCACAGGTCACTTCCAACCCCTATCATGCTGTGATTTGTGAAAACTTTGCCCATCAGCTTGCCCTGTCCATGACACATTGCTGCTGTAGAGCCATGAGCAGCCTCCTGGAAAGGACAGAGGACCCAAAGCAAGTGTGATAGGCAGAACCATGACTTGCATGCTTTTTTTTTTTCTGAGCACAAAATGACTGGGTTTGGGCTTGGCCTTTGGAGCTTGTGCAGCTTTGCAGCTGGCACAGCCAGGGACCTTTGGGATACGCTAGAGAGTGGTTAGACACTGGAATGGGCTGCCCAGGGAGGTGGTGGTGTCATCATCCCTGGAGGTGTTCAAAAAACAAGTAGATGTGGCACCGGAGGCTATGGTCTAGTGGTTAGGGAATCTTTAGGAGGAAGGTTGGACTTGATGATCCTGGAGGTCCTTTCCAACCATGGTTATTCTGTGATTTATTCTATGATTCTATGTCACTGCCCCAGACCTCTGTATGTGTGGTTCTATATTCCTGCCCAGTCCTGGGGGACCACACCCTAAAATATCTTAAATAAAAACCTGAAAAGCAATCAAAACCCTTAAATTCCTTTGTGCATGTGGGGTGGTTCATCTTGTGCTGGGAGAAAGAGGTGGATGTGCAGCTGGGTCCCAACAGTTTCTCTGAAAGAAGATCAGGCAGGGCGTGAGGGAGGACAAAGCAGCATCCTGCAGACAGTGCAGCAGACGAGATGCTGTTAGCATCCTCCAGACTCCTTTAGACATTTCTCCCATGGGGATGTTACAGTCAAAGGGACCTCTTTACTTCATGGGGATCTCCCCATGCCTCATCATCACCCTGTTTTCCAACCAATCTGCTCAGCCTGAAATCTTGACTTGTTCTCTGCTATATCCCAGGGACTCTGCATGTCCCTGGAAAGAGCAGTGAAGCCGTGAGCCAGCAGTGAGCCTCGCCAGCGGCTTGAAAATAGACATCAGCCACACAGAACAACTATTTGCAGTCCCAGCAGTGGGATATACATCCACTCGCGGCTGTGGAGCAACCGGGGACGAGAAACCACTCCTGAAATCCTGATGTGGAGCCATGGTGGCACAGGTTGCCCTCTAAAGGTGATGTGTGTGCTCTTCCCTCAGCTGGATGAACCCACCCTCAAATTTCTTTGCAACGTTAGGAGCTTGTGGAAAATGTTAGCCAAAAGTCACCCCTGGCAGTGATTTGGGTTCCTAGGAGGCTAAGGGTCATGATTTTCCCATGTGAAATAGATCGGTCACCTTTGAAAAGGAAAGGGACGTAAGTGTCTCAAATCTCTGACCTGGCCACTTCTTCATTTTAGAGCACCTCAACTCACCCCACAGCCTCCAGGAGAAGCAAGGCTATTTCTTTACTGTGAGGGCAGTGAGACATGGGAACAGGTTGCCTAGAGAGGTTGTGGCTGCCTCATCACTGGAATTGTTCATGGCCAGGCTGGACAGGGCTTTGAGCAACCTGGTCTAGTGGGAGGTGTCCCCGCTCACAGCAGAGAGGTTGGAATCTTTAAGGGCCCTTCCAACCCAAACTATTCTCTGATTCTATTATTTCTAGAAGCTCAGGGTGAGCTATATAAGACAATTCCTGAACTTATTAATGGCTCCAAATGTAGTCATTTCAATTTACACCAGCTCTTTCAAATAGTTTCCATTAACATTGCTGCCATCTGGCATTGATGGCTCTGGAAAGGTGAGAGTAGTTGGGTTGAGGGCTACTCTTGAAAACTTTGCTTTTAATGCTCAGGTCTACATTTCTAGAAAGAAAACAAGCCTAAAAGGGGGGAACATATTCCTGCTTTTGCAAACCACTTGAGGTCTGATATATATATATATTTTTTTAGACAAGCATTCAGCAAAGTGATGGTTATATACCATTTATAGCCTACCTGGGGAAGTTCCCTGGGTGTTACCATTTGATATGAATCACATATCCATTTCTGTCCTTATAAGCATGCTGTTGGCTTAAAATCTGGTTGTTTTCTTCACCCGAAGACTGAGACTAAAATAGACTAGTTAATAAGAGGAAAGGGAGTATTTGCTAAAAAAAAAGAGGGAACTCCCTCAAAGATCAATGACTCTTTATGTATAGCAACATAAGCCTCCCAGAGCCTCTCCAGTCAAACAAATAATCTCTTTAATGTGGAACACAGAGCACTTAAAAAGGTGGAAAAAGTGATGGGCATGTGGAGCGGTAAGGCTGGCTGTGTTTCACAGTGGAAAGCAGGCAGGAAATGCCACCAGCAGCCAGCCCCACTGCTGTGCACACCCAACGTGGGGGCAGGTTTGTCCCTTTGCCACAAATCAAATGCATGCAGGCTGGAAGAATACAGTCCAAGGCTGGCAAGGCTATGCAGTTACCCAAGTTTGCACTGATGGAAGGAATAAGCTGTTCCCTTCCATCCTGTTCCCAGAAAGGCACGTAGCAAAAGTTAGGAGACGAACAGCATTTTTTCCTCCTTGAGATGTGGGAATACAGTGGGAACTGGTTTAGCTCACCCTGAAACTGGGGTACATTAATACAATTAAAGGGGAAATTACACAAATGTTTGAAAATCCCGAATGGGAACAAGGGAGACTGCTGAAAAATTGAAAGGGAAGGAATGTATGAATGATGAGGGCCAGCAGCAGCAAGAGTGCAGGCCTGCACTCCTGTCTTAGAAATGCCACTGTACTCCCGGCCATGGCCAAAAGACCAGTGTGGGATGAGGGTGTAAGCTTGGGGATGGAATGCCCATTTTCCTGATCTCTGGAAGCTCTGTAGGTGTCTCTGGTACTGCCAAGTTAAGGGATAGCACCAGGGAGATGCATAGTTGTACCTACTCTGCCACCACATTCCTACGTGACCTTGGAGCAATCCCCTAGCTCCCTGCAGCCTCCAGCTGGAGACATCTCTCTGGCCTCCACAAAGCTCCTGAACCAGGCAGTTGTGACTCAGAAACAGCACAATATAAGCACAGAAATTATCTAACCATAACTGCTGACTTTTATTTTTTAAAAAGAAAAAAACCAGTAAGTAATAGGGTAAAGCCAGAAGTTTGTAAAATGCAGCATTCCTCCCCTGAGAGCACACATGAATCATCACCGCAAAGAGAAATGAGCTGAGAGTTTTCCATTGCACCCACTGGAACCAGAGAGGCTTTGGCCACCTCTGCTCCAGCTGGATTTGGCCCCTATGTGCGGTCAGGAAACCAATTTGGCTGTAACCCTTTCTCGCTCTGGGCTCCAGTTGGGAAGGGAGAGTTTTCTGAGCCAAGAGGGACGGAGGCGGAGTGCCTCTACGATTAGTCACAGTCACCCCCTTAGCGAGAGCGTCGCTGTGTGCGAAGCCCTGGGGAGCCGAGGGCAGCTGGGGCTATTGGGTGAGAGGGCTGGGAAAGGCAGACAGTAGCAGGGATGGAGGCTGTGGAGAGGGGAGGTAGCTCCAAGCGAAGTTGGAGAGCCCTTGAGGAAAAATAGCTGATATCTGGCCAATTTCCCTCTTCATGAATGACTATGAGAGGATGAGGATTGTGGCAGTGGGATCTGGATGGGGACAGGCCGACAAGCATCTCTGGCCAGTTCATCTTACGCTGCCTTGAGGCAGGAGAGGTGAGGGCTTCTGTCAAAAAAAAAACCAGCCTTGAGGGCATGTCTCAGGAGCAGGAAAGAAGCGGTGATATGCTCTTCAGGCAGGGTTCCATTCATGCAGCCACCTCCTTGTGCCCAAGCAACTCCCCAAAGCACTATGTGCCCTCCTTGGAGTGCTCACTGGAGGGCATCCCACTCCTATCCCACCAAGCTGCTGCTGAAGTGATTTCAATGCATTGAAGGCAAATGCTGTCCTGCAGCAGCAGGAGAAATGCTCTACTCAGTGTTTGTGAGTTAATTTAATCCCCCTGCACTGGTGGGGCCAGGAGAGTCCCCCTGCACCTCTGGTGCATTGATTCGGGGAGAAGGCTCCTGGTGTGAGTGAGCTGGCTGCATTGCTCTGCTTTTCCAAGTGCAACACAAGCCTGGGGGCAGCTTTCCTCTGAGGACACAGTTCTGTGCATAGGATGGGTTTTGTCCAAAACTCCTTCAAAACTCCCCAAAGACTAACCCTCAGCCAAGGAAGGAAAACACAGCACAGCGGCTGCTGAGCCCAGGCTCGGGGAGTGCGGGGTCCCGCGTGGAAGGCAACACTTACCCCTGAGCGAATCCCCAAGAAGTGGCTTATTCCAGGATCTTCCACTCTAGAGCCCCTCTCGCCCTCGCCTCATGGCGCGCCCGCTGCTCAGCGCGGCTCGGGGGGCGAGCTCCG
>NW_008600976.1:90968-93131 GCF_000691845.1 Merops nubicus | reverse complement strand
TTTATATATTTATTTATATCTAAAGAGAAAGAAATGAGACTAGAGTGGAGAAAAAGTCTTCCAGAGACATGACCTAATGAGAGTTTATTCCTGCGGGGAGACTGGGAATAAGAGGATTCTTCAGAATAGCAGAGAAAAGCAGAACACGTACTAGGGTGAAATCCAACAAACGCTAGTCAGGCATCTTTAGTAGTGAGAATATAGCAAAAACTATCAAGGGAAGTGGTAGACCTCAATCTCATTATGTTTTCCAGACTGGATGCTTTTCTGAAATAGATACACACGCTTTACTTTAAGACAAGTTATTGTTGTCAGTGTTATGTGCTGGAGTACATTAGACTAACCTCAATGATCTAATGATACTTTATGCCTTAAACCCTGAATCTTTTAAGTGCCTGTTCTTTTCTCCAGCAGAGTCAGCAAAAACTTCTTCAACACAGGAATGTGAGATTAGATGATATAGTTGAGGGAGATTCAGCTCATATAAATAATGCAGTTTATAATTTTCTTCCCCAGCCACTTGCTCAAAAGAAGAAATGTAGAGCTGTATTACTTGCTCTAATGAGAACATTTACTTCCTTTTTACTTCCGTCCCATGGATGAATGGATGCTAGCACTGCTTTTGTCTTTTTGAATTTTCCATGGCCTGAGATTTGCAGCGTGCATTTTAATCCAACCGTGAATCAACCAGAACATATACAGAAGTTGGAAGGCAGGCTACATACAGCCATCTTTTGACATTTTGTTGTTGGCCACTTACCTGAAGAGGCTTCTCACAAAAAAAATAAGTGATGACCATATTCTTTGCCATCCATGCTTCTGTTATTAACATCTTACGGGGAAAAAACAAAAAGTCACAATATTTTATGAGGTCCTTAGGCTCATTTGTTTGTTCTTTTCTTGGAGATATGTCAGGGTTTGTTTCCTTTTATTTTAATTCTATAATACAACAGATTGTATAAAAAGCTCAGTACAGCTATCTCCTGGCCTACACATGTGGAGGATGAAGTCTAAATACTTGCAAGGTCACTGATTTCTGAATTAATCTTCCTTCATTGATTTTTAATCTGGAGCAGCTAAATTTTGATTAAAACAGCAATGTGTGACTGAGAAGGTTTGATGTTTCAGTGCTGTGTGACTGCTGTCTACATCTCAGTGATGTTTTGTATGACTGGTTGAAGATCAGGTGGTCTTTAAAATGAGATTCTAGATAATACTGTTTCCATTTCTGGCTTTGCTACTAGTCTCTTGAGTCGTCTTGGCATCTTGCTTTGTTCTCTTTGACTTTGTTTTCCTATCTGTAAAAGAGAGATAATATTTTCTTTTCCTTTGAAAAGTGCTTTGAGAAACTGCCTGAGGAGTCTTTAAACTTTTTCTGTCTGTTTTACATGTAACTAATTCAACATTGTACAACTACTACACATATTCTCAGAGAGGTGAATTATATGTTCTCATAAAATAACATTCTGGAATGTTTAGAGGTAAGAAGAAAGTGAGATCCCCTACTCTACAAGTCCATAGATGCACTGATCAATCCTGGAGAAAGTGTAACTAAAACTAGCTCGGTTTTGTCCCTGCCCCACAACTCATTATACATATCTTTTCTAGCTCCCTGCTTTGGCTTGCACCTAAATAAGCTACCTTTGCTTAGCCCCATCCTGCTTACCCTGTATCATTTACTGGAAGAAAGTGACTCTCCTCTCCAGTTAGGCAAGGATGGAAGGGTCCATTGCTCAATTACAAAGTCTTCAAAAAAAACCCCATTTTCATGCTTTTTGTTCAATTCACCAGCAATGACTTTCTTTATCTTAATGTCTACAAAAAGCACAGCCCTCATGGTGCAGTGCTTTTGTGTTGAGAGTTAGAAGGGTGTTGCTAACACTACCACTGAGCAGTTCTCGCACAGCACCAAGGCTCTTTCTATAGGGAGGCAGGAGCTTGGGGGGAACATAACCAGAACAGCTGACCTGAGCTTCCCAGAAAGGGGCCAGACATTGCCTGCTTATGGCAAGTAGAGAAGAGATCTTCAGGTTTTTTTTCCCTTTGCTTCTGTGTGCAGCATTGCTTGACTTTGCTAATTAAACTGCCTATGTTTTAACCCACTAGGGTTTTGTAACCATCTTATTTTCCTTTCTGCTTTTGCTCTGCCGAGGAGGGAGAGGA
>NW_008600976.1:60699-90937 GCF_000691845.1 Merops nubicus | reverse complement strand
AAAGAGTGGCTTGGTGGGCATCACTTGCTCAGCTAGTGTTAACCAACCACACGTAATACTTAGCTCTTTCCCCTGCTAAATTTTCAAAAATGACTCTCTGATTTTGTCTATAGAATTATGATCTCCCTCATTTCTCTTTGAATAGTTTTTGTGTTGAAATTACTGCATGGCTACCAGGAGTTCTGATTTTGCTGGCAATATCTTTTAATTATTTATGATTATTCATGAGTAGTAGAAGAGTTGGAGGTGCACTTTATAAATTTATTTACACTTTCCTTACAGTGTCAGCTGATGTTCCCTTGTTGTCTCTCATAGACTTTGTCACATGTCGCTCAGGCAGTCCAGCTCATCAGTACTATGTAGTTGACTTTCCAACCTCATGAGCTAAGCAGAAGAATTTGGTCCTCCTCCTATTCAGGCAAATGCTAAAACTTCAAAAGAGTTAAATTATTCCATGGTATTGCCCACAATTTCTAAGTGAACAGACATTTAGAAAAGTAAGCAAAGTCTGATAGGCTTTACTACCAAAGATCTTTCTTCCAGCTTGAATGCTACTGAAAATTGTCTTTGTTCTTAAGAAATGGGAATTTATCAATATTAAAAAGGGACCCTATTTGTGGGTAAATTCTTTCAGACTGAAAGTCCTTACATTGTTAGGTCCTTTCAATTAACTCTATTATTATTTCTATTTATTTCTGTTAACCATTGATATTTCTTATCATATTAGAAAAGTAATTAGGTAAACTGTCTGTACTAGACCCTACAGACACATTTTATCTGAAGCCATTTATTTCTATATTCCTCTTTCCTGTACAGAAGAGGGTTCACTAAAGCTTCCAGGTACCAAAACTGAACCCTAGAGTCTTCAACAATCTTTGTGGTCAGCAGCAAAAGTAACTGCTGTTTTTAATCCCCAGTTAAGTAATTCTTATACTTTCCTGAAGAGATCTACTATTTATATTCAGATTATGTAAAAGAAAACTGAGACACAAATAGTAGTTTTGCTCAATGAAGATGAGGAAAATAGTGGTAACATCAGTATTCTTTATTGCTTGCCCACATTATATGGGTAAAGTGAGTGCTGGAGCTTGACATGAGTTTGTAAACTAGTTACTCTTGATTTTTTCACTTCTGTGTTGTAATGCAGCATAGGCTGTTTAATTTACAGCAACAAAATACTTTGGGGTTAAATGTTACAGAGGCAATGAAGAAGTTGTTCTGCTTTTAATTGATGCTGTGACCTACATTGTTCCCCAAGGCACCACAGACATTTTTCAGAAAAGTCTCCTGTTAATTATAATTGTACTCTGTGGTGCTGGGTCAGTTGCCATTTCCATTATATAAACTTTTAAAACTAAGGGGGCTTAGTTCACTTGTTTTATATCGCATCAGGTAAAGGATTGCCATTGGGGCAGATAGCTTAGATGTATCTGTTTCCTGAGATGACAGTGGCTTTGGTCTCACAGTCCTTTGTATACAAAACCTCATTAATTTTTAGGCTTCCAGGAGGTACCTGTATAGCTGTGCAGTTTCTGAAGGTACTTCCTGCACTCCTGAGAAATGAAGCTAAAAGTGCTGAAAGTTTGTGTCATCTTAAATTCCCACAGCTTGTAGAGCAAATGTGTGGTCCTGACCATCCGCTAACCCTGGTTTCTGGAGCAAACTCTAACCTCCCTGCACTGCTGAATATACCCCATATTTCCTCCCAGAGGAGGCCCATGTGTTCATGGGTCCTGTGGACCCTATACCATCTGCCTCATAGAAACAGAGAGGTATATTGGTAACTCCGATGAAAGATGGTTTACATTAGGGTAAAAAGTCAATTCTTTCCAAGGAAGAGAAAATTTATTTCTCATCCCTTGCCAGTAAAACTTTAGTTGCCAGACTTAATTATAGACCCCTTGCACTCCCATCCTTACACAGGAAAGCCTGTGTTCAAGTTATACGACTGTTTTTAACTTCCTTGAGAGGTTGTTTTTGCTTTCATGACAGACATGATAGTTTCCAATTTTTATTTCTTTTTTAATATAATTTTACTCTGAATGGGACTAAAGAACACTTGGCTTCATTATAGCTTGCATACTTGAAAAATCTAGGATTTCTTGATTCCTTAGATATAAAGTCATCTTAGGTTGGATAAGCAGCTGGCCATCATGACAGCTGCAATTGCTTCCCAACTCTGAAAGGCTTACCCAGAGTTTCTGAGGCTAGAGAACCAAAAAAGCCAAAGTTATTGTAGTCTTGCAAGATATTGAACAATCTTTAATTAATGCATGAAATCACCTTCTACACAGCAGTAAGGACCTGAGAAATTCAGCTTCTGAAAACTTCAGAAGTCTGAAGTAATAATCTGAATTCACTGTTTTTTCAAATCTTTTAAAAATGTTGCAGCTAAAGGTAATTTTCCTTAAGAAAAATAAGTGCTTTGATTGCTTCTGGAGACAATAGCATGATTAAACACTTAAAAATGGTATTTATTAAACTTAGAAAGTTGGGATATCCCTTACTATTGGGAATGATTGATGTAATGCTTTTAACTCTAAGCAAAAATTCAGAAATTAGTCACAAACCAACTTATAGGTTAAAGTAAAAGAGTTATTGCAATGGAAAAATCTTTCTGAAAAAGAAGTATGTTATATCTTAAAGAGTACTCCTATGTGCCCTTACTTTACATTGGTGCCTGCTGCCTCAGTAAACTGTCCTACTTAATTTTATTTATTCAATCTCCAACTAAGGGAAGGAAATTATTTTTCTCTATGCTTTATCTTCACCAATTCAGAAAAGTACAAAGAATGCTGTGAAATATGAGCAATATAAACAGAGTCTTTAATTTTATTGTTAATATATGTTCTTTCTCTAGATAGCCCAAAGCCTGTTGATTGTTTATATAAACTGTTTGTAGGAGGCTTACAGATACAAGTGGAATTCTTTCCATATGTCTCTGAAAAAGTATTTCCCAGGGTAAAAGTGATCATGATAAAATTATCTTTTACAGTACAGAGTTGTGTTTCCTGGAAACTGATATCCAACTGTACTTTATACTTTCTTGGTGCAATAGAGAAATATAGAACTCTCCATAAGATCAAGTGACTAAGGCTCTGAAAGGAAAATATTTGGTTTAAATTTTTTCTTGTTGTTGGACTCTAATTAAAAACATATTTTTATTCAGTGACGTGATGAAAAGAGATATAGGAATCAGTAGGCAATTTGGAGAATTTTAGAGAACAAAAATAAACAGGTTAAAATAAAGAACAAACTGGTTAACTTGACTGGCCTCAGCTTCTACCATGGGAGACTTATTTTTCCACAATGCCTTTTGTACCCAACTCTCAGTAACTAAAAAGCATCACTTTTGTTTTGTTGGGAAACAGTGATTGTTCTTGCTTACAAAAAACATTGTTACTGATTGCATTACAAATGAGGAATGACTGAGTTTAGTTTAATCTGTAGCTAAAGCCTGTAAAAATTTTAGACATCAAGAAGCAGTTGAATACCATAAAGCACAAATAATTGAAATACCTTTCCACATTCAGCATCTTGAATCTGAGCCAAACATCCTTTTTGTTCCAATTCTATTTAATAAAAATAAAAAAGTTACTCATTGTCTAAGTCAAACAGAGAAAACCTAGAGAATTAAAAAAATTAAACTTCTGCTATAGATTGCTTATCTACAAGGCAGAATATATTGTTGAGGGATAGAATATGTATAGCTTCTTTACTACATAAACCTTCGGTATTGCTACAGGTTTTAATTATCATTTAATTAGTTGGCTTAGGTCTTCTCACACACACAGAAAGAATTATAATATATTGTACTTATCTAAGAACAGTTATATCTCACTTTGGCCATAGGTATTTGAAAATTGAAGATTTTGTTTTTACATATAAAACTTCTCAAAGTAACATATTTATAACCTTACAGAAGCAAGTAAAATACATCTCATTCTTCATTTCTGTCCTATATTCAAAGGGTTTCAGACCCCTCTAGTGATCTCTGAAGGCCTCTATCCATTTAGAAATATGCATTTAAGCTCATTGAACTGGATTGTCAATCAAGAGATTTTGCTTATAGTTCTGTTAAAAGAATTGTCTTCTTCTTAGCTTAAATTGTCCTTCAGCTTAAACTCCACAGAACTGGATCCTAGACTTTTAAAGCTCTCTTTGATAGTTTCTAAAATAATAAGGGCCTAAAATTATTTCTAAAATACTATAGGCCCTGAGCCTCCTACTTTAACTATGAAATTAGTTCTACTTTGAGTTGGACTACATGGCACAGGTCACCTCCAGCCCCAATTGTAATTCTATAATTGTATGATTCTATGACTTTCACTGAAATTAATTAGGGATTTATTTTGAAGTGCGAAATTATAGACTAAGAACTAAACACTGCAGGCATCCAAATCCAAAAATTCCAACCTCTGTTTCCTAGCCACATCTCTGTCACTTTTAATGTTTAGTTCAGCTTTTCCTTTCCTCTATTTCCACTCCTACAGTGCTAAGACGCTTTTTTTCCTGGTGGCTTTGAAATATTTGGCCACTTTAGTTTTCTTCTTCTCTTCACATAATCTCACCAATTCGCTATTGTCAAAACATACAACAAACATTTTTATCACAGTGATGTCACTTATGGTGACTTCTGATATTATTTATGCAATGAAATAGGAGAATTGGAGTAAACTTTAGTGAGGTATCTTTTCTGATACAATATGCATTTAGTATTCAGGAAGCTGCATCCTTTGGTGAAATCTTAAAACCTAAGAGAAAACTTGTAAAAAAGGAAAACAAAAACAAACCACTGATCTGTTTTTCAAGCAGTTAAGGAGCTTTTGATTAATCAGTGCTAGCAAAGACTGCAACATCAATTCCTTCTTTCTCAGGCTTTTTCCCTGTTATCTTTATAGCTGTTGTGAAAACTGGGAACCAGAGTGTAAGGCTATAAGAGCACAGAATAAAAAGACAGACCCTCTCCCAAAGTGTTACTAAATTAGGTAGAGGAGAAATTAAAAACAGATGAAGCAGGACAAAGATGTACAAAAGCATACTAAGAAAGCACCAGCTACTGATAAGTTTTAATTAATTATTACTCCAAGAAATATGTTAAAGGAGTAGATTCGAAGGATGTTTTGCTGTCAGATTTCAAGTGTCATTCCTGGGAATGTTGTCAGAAACTGAACTTTCACAAGACTCAGTTTTACTCTTCTTTATAGGAAATGTCTAAACTCTTGTAATGTGCAAAAAGAGGTGTTCACTTGCACCAGGGGTCCAAAAGTACATAATGGAAGTGACCAAAAGGGCATTTTCACTTGAACGTAGTGCTTTGGGACAAAAGGAATAAAACTTCTTCCCTGTCCATTCTGAAGAATTTGTTAACACCATTTTTACCTCTACAACAAAACTGTATGAAAAAAAATCATGTTTTTTTCCCCACTGCAATAGATGTAGGTTGCACACCCTACACACGTGCCAAGAGATGGCGCACCAGCCTGAAAGTGTGCTAGCCACACGTTTTCTAGGTTCTCATACTTCTGGCAATAAGTGTTTTTCATTTCTTCTGCAGATGAATTAAAAGGGCTTTCACTGTGGTCATTTCAAGCAGTAATTGCGTAAAAGATGGATCGATAATAAATGGCTAAATCTTACTCTTCCCCATTGTAACAACAGTAATTTGGAGATGGTTGGAGCCTGGTATCAGCAGGTAGAAATTTATCTACATTTTGCATAGTATAAAACCCTTCCTATAACTTTTGAAACAACTGGATGACTTCTTGAGTTCTGAGTCTAGGTACGTTTTTAATCTTTTGCCGGTTTACTGTTCACTGCCCTTATTTCTATAAATTCAGCAGTTTAAATTAGATAATTGCTGAGCAAATTCCAAAGCTCTTCTGCGAACGTCAGCATTTGACTTCTTTAGTTGCTGGGAGAGGTACTTTTTGAAAGAGTAGTTGATCTTAAAGAATGAAACCTCTCTTCTTACTTCAGCTTTCTAATAACCCTGCTAAATTTTATTCCCCTGATCTGTATGTTTGTTGATAAAAAGGATGACTTGGGATAAGAGAGAGCAATAATGATTAAATTGGGGCAGAAGACAATAAGGAGAGATTGATGAAAAATTACAGATATATAAGTTAAAAGATCCTATAGAAAGGCACTATATGGAGAAGAATGAATCCAAACATTATGAAAAATAATGATAAAGAAAGAAGAAAGAAGTGTTAATAAATTACATTGCAGAATGGGTGTCTATTGTTTACTGAGTAGAGGATATATAATGTTAACTGGTTAAAGTTCCTTTCTTTTTGCTTTCTTAGTTTTGTGTTGACTGTATTTCATAGAAATAATGCAATAATCTGCAGGAAGGCTAAGACTGAACCACGTATAAATCCACAGAGTAGCTTTTATTATTTATCATGGGAAAACTTCTAGGGAAAGTTGTACTGGGTTTTGTTACTATCTTGAAGCAGATGACAGCAGAAAAATCAGATAAGATGCAGGCTTGAAAAGTCAAGTATTATATCACTTAATCAAGTGTTAATCAACATTATTGTATTATCTGTTAGGTTGTTTGAAAAAACAGGGCTTTACATGGCAACCATGTGTAAAATCTTACATTATCTGTGCAGTTGTGGTGGTATTTAAGAACCGTGATTTCAGAATTGGTTAATATTAAAAAAAGACTGTGGAAATAAAACTTAAGTTAAATTGAGGTGTTTTACATAAACACACTACTATTTTAGTCCTAGAAATTAATTGGGTGATATGGCACAAGAGGCCCCATAAACCGCAGCAAAAAATGTTTTTATCCTGACTTAATATTTAGGTTAATAAGCACGGTGGGTTGTCCTTGGCTGGACATCAGGTGCCACCGAAGCCACTCCATCACTCCCTTTCTCAGCAGGACAGGGGAGAGAAAATATAATAAAAGGCTCTTGGGTTGTGATAAGGACAGGGAGAGATCACTCGCCCATTGTGCACAAAACAGATTGAACCTGGAGAAGTTAATTTATCACCAATGAAATCAGAGTAGGGTAATGAGAAATAAAACCAAATCTTATAATACCTTCGACCCCTCTCTGTGTCCTCCACTCAACTTCACCCCCAAATTTTCTACCTCTTCACTGCCCACGGAACAGAATGATGGGCAATGAGAGTTACAGTCAGTTCATCACATGTTGTCTCTGTTGCTTCTTCCTCCTCACACTCTTCCCCTGCTCCAGCATGGATTCCCTCCCACAGGAGACAACCCTTTATGAATTTCTGCAACTTGACTTCCTCTCACAGGCTTCAGTTCTTCACGAACTGCTCCAGTGTGGATCCTTGTTCCGGCTACAGCTGTAGTCTCCAGCTACAGTTGCTGTTCTGCAACAGATTTTTCCCCACTTCTTGAATATGTTACCCCAAAGGCTCTACCACCATCACTGATTGACTTGGCCCTGGCCAGCCGTGGGTCCGTCTTGGAGACACCTGGCATTGACTCTATCAGACACAGGGAAAACTTCTAGCAGCTTCTCACAGAAGCCAACCCTGTAGTTCCTCTGCTACCAAAACTTTGCCACGCAAACTCAGTGCAATAGGCAAGCAGAAATTTTCTGTGCCTTAGATCTGTGCGTTGTGTAACTTGTGCTTCATATAGGTCTGTCTTCATATGATTTAACTAATTCTACTGATCTTCTTTAATATTTTTTGTTTGTTGCTTTTTCAAACAACAAATTACTGAGGATTAAAAGTAGACTTTATTAGTGGAGACTCAACAGCTTAATGCAAAGCGACTGTTTCTGAAAAATCAATATACAGGACATTTTTACTGTTTCTGCTGTTCTGTGATTTTTCAGATGCCATAAAACAGATTGCCTTCTAACTATAAACATGACCACGCATCTCATATTCTGGTTAAATAACCCAAAGAAATCATTATCTAAGCAACTGTCTGTGGTTCTTCAGTAACAGCGGATTGAAGAATTCATCTCTGATCTAATTCCTATTTTTAAGAGTACATGAGAACTCATGCTCTCGACATTTTTTTTTCTTTTCAGTATGACTGTTTTTATAAAAAAACTTTTCTACTTTTTTAAAGCTAATTTTAGGACAGAATAGCATGAAACTCTATCACTTAGCACTTGGTTTGTGAAACAAATATTTCAAATAAAACGCAACTTTTTATTTTAAATACAGGTTCATAGTTCTTAGAATAAAAAAAAATGTATCTTCACAAGCTTGCAGAGCATGGTTCAGAGACACTTCTGAATTATTGTCTCTTTTTGTTGAGTACATAGAGATTGGCTGCTTCTATAAGACATATCAGTATACAACCTTATAGTGTTCAAGGAGTTGCTCAGTTCAGCACATTTATCCTAATGGAAGAGGGCAAATTTGGGGTCCTGCCCTCTATTGTCTTTACCTGAGACAGTCATCTGGAGAAATAATGCAGAATAATCCAAGCCTTTTACTGATAAACTTTCTGTTAAAATGAGCAAACAAACAAACAAACAAATGTATTTGTTTTGAAAACTGTGACACTATGACCTGAACTATATCCTGTAACTACTTTTGTGTGTTTGAAACTGGTAAACCAAGTGATTAAAGATTTGATCTTTTAGAACCTAACTAACGTAAATCACCTAACCTGATGCGCGGAATATTTCTCTGAAGCTTGTCGTATACCCTTATTAGAAGCTCATATTACAGAAATTTTCTACCACTGTAAGCACTTCATTTACAGATCTGAGAATCTGAAATCAAATGAAGAGTTAAATGGAAATGGAAATGATGGGTAAAGATGTGACAGTCAGCATTACTTGGGCTGCCAGTCTGGCTAAACAAAGCTCACATTCCACTTCAAGGTGGAAGAGAAAATGATCATTCTCTTTCTTGAAAGATACTTAGAGCTACATCTGGCTATTGACCAACAGTCCTAACCATAGTGAGACCTCTTATTTCCAGGCTTCCTGTGAATTACCGAGCACAAAATGACATTGCCTGTACACAACCCCTCTGTTTATTGTGGCTGAGTACCATAAATATGCATGGTACTGCATATATGTAACATGCCTAGGCTGTCCGTAGATGTGAAGGCATAACACAATACATAATTCAGAGGAGGGAGATTCAGAAGGAAATTGGAAAAAAAGTAGGTCAGCTTCATATAGAAAACATGGATATTCTATTTATTCTTTTTTTTTTTTTAGGTAATTTTTTTTTTCTCTAAGGAAGGGAATGCAGATGATTTCCTACCATAGTATGAAATGTGAAAAGACGAAATTAAGAAGCAGTGACCTATTGTGCTTAATTTAAACTTTAAGTGCTTACAGCCTCTGTGGACACTGGGGTACCGGGAATGTCAAATCACCCGTCTCCAGGGAATAAAGGCTGACAATGACAGATTAAATATAAAAACTTTTTTGTAAGAAACACATTGTAAAGACTGTATTTCAACTCTTTTTCAATTCATTATGATGAAAAGTAGAGTCTAAGGCTTTGGACAAGTGGTGTCTCAGACTCTTAAAAGGGAATTCACTTTTTATCCAATTTAATTTTATGAAATTTGGCTTTAAAACCAGATTTACCAGGTGACAAATGTATTTTTAGACATAAGAGGGTCCCACAGATTAAAAACAATATTTTCATGGGTCCTTGGGTATTTAATGTGAAGGAAATATAAATAGCTTTGTGAAGTAAGCTTAAATTTTACAAGGTGCACTAAACTAGGTTCAGTAGAGTGTTGCTGAATACTGCAGCTTTGCTAGTTTAGCTGTAAACTGTTCACTTAAAATTAGCCATTGCTGTCACAAAGCTTAAGATTTTCATACTGTACCATGTAGAGAGAGATTAAGGCCTTCAATTGATGGCTAATTCTAGTCTGGTCATTTGTTTTCATCTTCTGTTAATATGCTGACACTGGCAGTTCCAAAAATCAGTAGAGAATTGCACTGACTTCAGTTTTTACTTAGTGAATGTTGCACCTCTATTTCTGTACACATTACCTTAATAGGTTTTAGAAAAAATAATTCTAAAAAAATTGGGCAGTGTTAAATATCCCATTCCCAGCAGAGTCTCCTGGAGTAAAGTGTGACTGCACCAGAGCCAAAGAGGAAGGGAATGCCATGCACAGCACAGGTTTGTACCAGGTTGACACTGTCACTGAGCTAGGGATTCTAATCCACTAACCAGGACAGTTTGGCTCTCCACAGTTTTTGCTTTCCTGCTCATGTATCTCGTTCTATTAGCTGGAGCACAGCAGGATTCTTGAGACATTTTAGCATTGTCAATGTTCAGCATGGTAAACAAAATATATATTTCCCTTTGGTGAGGTGATCAAGCAAACCTGAGTGAAAGCATATTGTGGAAGGGAAGAGGTAAAAAAAAAAAAATAATCAGTGCTGGTTCTGACATCAAATTGTATACTGATGCAGAAAATTAATTATAGCAAGACCCTTTCTAGCACTCAAAAGCTTGTCAATACAGGGACTGCTGATGAAAATTGGCCTAATGATTTGAAATGCATGCATATCAAGTACACATATCCCATGCATAAAATTCTTTTGAATACATGGAACTCCTACTGGAAATTCTAATCAATGCCTTATTAAACGTGTTACATTTTCAGTCTGATGCACACTGTTTAATCTTTTCCACTGCTCCAGTGGTGAATAACATTTGAGGTTTTCATCTTCCTCATAAATTACACTTTAGATTTTGATGAAAGTATCTTCCCAGATTAAGTATGTTGGTTGCCTACCTTGTTATTTATCTTGAGAGCAAACTGTTTCTCATTTAATTGCATTTGGGTATTGCTGCCTTTGCTTCATTTCAAATACTATAATTAAAATATACAATAGACATTAATTATGACAGACTTATGACTAAAACTTATAACAATATCTTACTACTCCCTTTTCCACTTTTTCAGGCAATTGGTATCATTTTGTCTAAATCCTGATATTTACAAGTTTGTTGTCAGTTAAATAACACTTAATTTTTACATTTGTTTTAGCTGTACAGATGCCTAGCAGATTGAGTGTTCTTTTACTGGTATATTCTCATATTCGTGTATTCTTTAACATCTCTGCATTTACTATAAAATACAGGGAGGGGTGTGTGACGGTGTCCAAATTTGTCACAGGATACACATGTTAATAGCCATTAAAATATTCAAAGAGCAATATTCATCTTAGCCTCTATATTGAGAAGATACCAAAGAGCTCAGCAGTGTTGTACGAGTACCGAACTGGAAATTTCAGTTTGCTCTTTACGTCGTTCTGTCCTTTCAGTAAGATTTTGATCAACTACAAAATCTCACCCCGACTTAATTATTTGTCATGGTTTAGACCCAGCCAGGAGCTGAGCACCACGTGGCTGCTCAATCAGCCCCCCTATCACCCGAACAGGAAGAAGAAAAGGGAGGAAAATACAAAACCCTGTGAGCTGAGATAAGGAGAATTTAATACAATGATGCAAAGGAGGAATAAACAACAGTAATAACATTGATGAAAGAATCTATGAGTCAAGTGATATAAACCACACAGAAATGGCAACACCACACTGCCTGCAACTCCAGCCCACTCCTGGCCCTTCTGTCACAGGCATCATGTCAGTATGGTATTAAATAACCTATTGACTTGTTCAGTTGTCCATCCTGGCTGTGGCCTTCCCAGCTTCTGGTGAAAATCAACCCTACCCTAGCCAAAGAAGGACACTAGTTTGTTGGGTTTTTTTAATATTGTGAAGGAGTTCAGAATGCATCAAGCTATTTTGTGAATGCTGTCTGCTCATATTGAGGATGTTTGTAGAAATCATACACTAGCAATTCTCCAAAGGGTAAGTCAATTAAAATATATCTAATTTACTGCTGTTGTACATAGTGGGTGAACTGAGGAAGAGAATATTTAATATTCATTTTAGTGACGATTTCAGATTAATCATACAGCTTCTCTGTCTAGTGGCTAGTTATGTAATATATCCAAAATGCCATATGGTTCCTTATTCCAAGATATGGGGATAAAGTTTTTATGTTTCTCAGATTATTTTCATAAACATAGACTTTTCTAATAACAACCTCCATCCAGCCTTTAGATGGCCTAGGCCATTGATTACCTCAGGATGCAATACTGGATCCTCTTTTCACTGTCATTGCCAGAAAAACTGGAACTGCTATTTTAACGTGGATGTCTCAGGCACATAATACTGATAAGGAACTGTGGTATATTAGTAAAACCAAACTCTCTGATATTTTAGTGTAGTTTATATATAATTATTCCATGGGCCAAAAGAAATTAAGATTCTGAATCTGATACCCTGACAATATTTGTGGAATTGGACAAAATTTCTTCTCATTTGGAATGACCTCTTTATTCCAGTGACATTTCTAAAGTGATCTTTCACCTATGTGAAACCCTTTCAAGAGATTAGTGAAAGGAACTTCCTTAATTTACTAGTCAGAGAGAAAGGATGTGATACTACCAAAAGGAAATAAAATGTTACAAGTAACTGGAAAAGTGGGGAATAGCATGGAAATTAGAAACCAGCCTTAACTACAGAAGTCTTCATTATACTAACTATGATATATTATGTATATTTATAATTGGGAACATGTATTCCTTCAGATTTTTGTTTGGTTTTGCTGATGTCAAACATTATCCAGGTGGTATAGTGCATTTTGCCTAATCACCTCCTTTTTATCTCATGCTTTTTCTGATCTGTATTCCTCACAGCTATTTTTTCTTTTTTTTTTTTCTCCTTAGGAAAAAATATTATAATGCCCTTCATTCTTTGCCCTATTGCTATATTTTTCTCTCCATTGAAACCATTTCTTAGTTCATAAACTTAATTTATACTTCTTTTCTTAAACATGTTTTTTGTCTCTGTTTGCTGATTTCATACTTAATGGCTTGAGTGCTTTAGAAGCAAATATTACTTGTAAAAAATATTGCCTGCTATTGGTATTATTTTCAGATCCTGCAACAGTGAGGATTATATACCTATGCTATAAATACATTTATATATATATACACGTATGAATTCTGAGGTCTGATGCTATGAACTAACATGTTTTTTTATGCCAGCATAAGAAGCACAAGATTATCTGCATTCAGTTTGAAGGACTGCTTTTTGGAGAACAGGTAGAAAGAAAACCTCCTCTAAATGCTGGGAGAGGACATGATAGAAAGCAGTCCACTGGAGAAAGACTTGGGGGTACTAGTAAATGAGAAGCTGGACATGAGCCATCAATGTGCAGCAGCAGCCCAGAAGGCCAACCAAATCCTGGGCTGCATCAAAAGCAGCGTGGCCATCAGATGGAGAGAGGTGATCCTGCTGCTCTACTCTGCCCTGGTGAGAACTCACCTGGAGTCCTGTGTCCAGCTCTGGAGCCCCCAGCACAAGAAGGATGTGAAGCTGTTGGAACTTGTTCAGAGGAGATCCACAAAAATGATCCGAGGGCTGGAGCACTTCTATGAGGACAGGCTGAGGGAGTTGGGGTTGTTCAGCCTGGAGAAGAGGAGGCTCTGGGGGGACCTTATAACAACCTTCCAGTACCAGAAAGGGGCCTACAAGAAAGCAGGGGAGGGACTATTCACAAGGGTTTATAGTGACAGGACGAAGGGTAATGGCTTTAAGCTAGAAAAGGGTAGATTTAGGTTAGACATTAGGAGAAAGTTCTTCAATATGAGGGTGATAGATCCCTGGAATAGGTTGCCCAGGCAGGTGGTGGAGGCCCCATCCCTGGGGACATTCAAGGTCAGGCTTGATGAGGCTCTGAGTAGCTTGATCGAGTTGGAGATGTCCCTACTTATAGCAGGGAAGTTGGACTAGATGACCTTTGGAGGTCCCTTCCAGACCAGACATTCCACGTTTCTATGGTATCTGCTAAGTTACAAAGGAAGAAACTGGTTGCTGTGCTCTTTGTGAGTGTCTTAGGCAAACAGTGCAGAGAAACATGCATGACTCGGGTAACAGAGTGGGTAGTGGCATCAACCAGGGGAAGGGGTGATGGTTTTGCTTCTACTGAAATGGCTTATCTTTGGAAACACAGACTGAAGAACCAGGAACTCTGAGTTAATTCTCTGTCTCCTGTCTTTGCAGACTTTCCTTCTCAGTACCCACAAAATAAAGACACTCTTTGTATGAAAGTTTCAGGATTCACATTAGCCAACTCTATTAGCTCTGTAATGAACACAAAATAGAAACAAATTAGCATAGACAAGCAAGCACTTGATTCATCTTATGCATTAACTTTTGCTGTAATTTCCATTAAAGCAAACAATTTTAATATCCATGTGGAATTTAAATAACACCATTTTTTGTCTATCTGTCTCCTAGCACACAACAAAATAATCTAAATTTCTCACCATCTCTGGGAGTCAATGCATACTAACAGAATCACAGAATGGTAGAGATTGAAAGGGACCTCTGGGGATCATCTTGTGCAACCCCCCTGCTAAAGCAGGGTCAGCCAGAACAGCTTGACCAGAATTGCATCCAGGTGGATTTGGAATCACTCCAGAGGAGACTCCACAACCACTCTGGACATCTTGTTCCAGTGCTCTATCATGTTCACAGGAAAGAATTCTTTCCTTCTGTTCATATGGAACTTCCTGGGTTCCAGCCGGTGCCTGTTGCCCCCTGTCCTATCACTGGGTATCACTGAAAAGAGACTGGCCCCATCGTCTTGACGTCTGCCTTTCAGATATTTATAAGCATTGATACGGTCCCCTCTCAGTCTTCTCTTTTCCAGGCTAAACAGCCCCAAGTCTCTCAGCCTTTCCTTATAAGAGAGATACTCCAATCCCCTAATCAACGAAATATGTCATCAGCTTAAGAACTTAGAGAGACGTAAGTATATATAGAAGACTTTTCCAGGCACTGAAATGCATCTGACAACTGTCTGAGAAAGAATCGATCAGCTATTTGAACAGTGCACTTAACTCATGACAAGAAGTGAAAATAAGTGAAACTGCCAGGAAAATCAACTGATGAAATTTAAATTTTAAATCAGTATTACCCAGGACACTGAGATTAAAACTCCTAACCTTTCAGAAAATGCTGTCCAATTTTTTTCAGCAATGCTAGTGTTCAGAATTATGATGCTGTCCTTCACAACAAGTACCAGTGTAGTACTGATAGGAGATGAGGGAAGACTTCTGCCTACTAAATTTTCATCACCACCTTCTGTATCTCCATGGCAGTTTTTACAAATCTTCCTAGCCTGATAATCTATCAGGTCTTCTCAGATGCAAACTCAGGGATTTCCTCACTTCACAGAATCACAGAATGTTAGGGGTTGGAAGGGACCTCCAGAGATCATCGAGTCCAACCCCCCCTGCCAGAGCAGGACCATCTAGTCTAGGGCAGGTCACACAGGAACGCATCCAGACGGGTCTTAAAAGTCTCCAAGGTAGGAGACTCCACAACCTCCCTGGGGAGCCTGTTCCAGTGTTCTGGAACCCTTCCAGGAAAGAAGTTCTTCCTCATGTTGAGGTGACCATTGCCTCGTGTCCTATCGCAGGGCATAAGTGAGAAGACGTTGTCCCTTCCTTCCCGACACCCAGCCCTCATATATTTATACACGTGAATTAGATCCCCCCTAAGTCTTCTCTTCTCCAGACTAAAAAGCCCCAGGTCTCTCAGCCTCTCCTAAGGCAGGTGTTCCAGTCCCCCAGCCATCCTCGTAGCCCTTCGCTGGACTCTCTCGAGTAGATATCTGTCCCTCTTGAAATGGGGAGCCCAGAACTGGACACAATACTCCAGGTGAGGTCTCACCAGGACAGAGTAGAGGGGCAGGAGGACCTCCCTTGTTCTGCTGCATACACTTTTCTTAATGCACCCCAGGATCCCATTGGCCTTCCTGGCCACAAGGGCACACTGCTGTCACATAGACAACTTGCTATCCACCAGAACTCCAAGGTCCCTCTCCACAGAGCTGCTCTCTAGCAGGTCTCCTCCTAACTTGCCACTATTCCACATGCTCATTTGTATTTATGTAGCTGATCACATAATCTAACACTTCCCCTTGGACTCATTTACTCTCTTCATTGGTGGTTTTCATTCTTTTCACTCTTTGACACATGCTATTAAAGCATCAGTTCCTCCAAGAGCCTGTTTGATTTTGGATAGAAACAGGTTCAAGTGTAAATTTAGTGATTTGGTGCCAGTGAGTCTGGTGGCAGAAGTGGAACAGAGGCAGTACATGTGTATGTACTCACATGGTCTTTATTCTCTACTCATCAATCCACAGAAAGCAATATTTGGAGATCTTAAGGCCAGGAGGGGCTAAGAGCAGGTTGGTTGAAGAGGCCTTTGATTTAGTCACAATTCCTTAAGCCAGCAACCTGCACAGGACAAAGGAACATTCGTATTTCAAAGATGTCTAACTCTCTGCAAGACCTTCAGTCTTGAAAGCTAACAGAGTAATCAGGTAATAGAGAAGCCATCACTTCCTTGGGTAGTTTGTTCTGATGGTTGCTTTCCCCGCTATTAGCATTTGCCATATTTCCAGTGTAAAACTGTCTGGCAACACTTTACAGTCAGTAGGTTCTTATTATGGCTTTTTCCACTATATTAAACACTTCATTCAAATCACTTCTCACTCATCAGATGAAATCTTAAACAGCTTGAGCTTTTTAACCTCTTACTGAAAGAAAAATTTTCTCCATCCTTTGAGTAATTTCTTTCTTCTCTTTCTTTAGGTTTGTTTTACAAAGTCCTTAGTAAAATGTAGACACTTTTATGCAGTACACTTGCATTGGAGTTATGGTGCAGTATAGAGAATTAAAATTGCTTCTATACTGCTCTTTGCTAGTAATTGGATCTATTGATCTTCAAATGTATATCTGGGGGATTAAGTTCCCTTTTTCCAGAATAAGCATAGAATTATAGAATTATACAATGGGTTGGGTTGAAAAGGACCTTACATATTATCTAATCTAACTCCCCTCACATGGGAAGGGACATCTTTCACTAGATCAGATTGCTTAGAGCCCCATCCAACCTGACTTGAACACTTTCAATGCAGAGGCATCTACAACTTCTCTGTGTTACCTGTGCCAGTGTCTCACCAGAAACATTTTTGAAGTCAAACCTAAACACATCCTCTTTCAGTTAAAACATTGCCCCTTGTCCTGTGAGCCCTGGAAAAAAGTCTCTCCCCTTCACTTTTATACGCCCTGCTTAAGTATTGAAAGGGTGCAATAAGATCTTCCCAGTGCTTTTTACTCTTCAGAATGAACAACCCCAACTCACTCAGCCTTTCCTCCCAGCAGAGGGGTTCCAGTCCTTGGATCATTTCTGTGGTCCTCTTCTAGACCTGCTCAAATAGGTCCATTAGATCTATGTCTGTCCTGTGCTGAGGACTCCAGAGCCAGACACAGCACTGGAGGTGGGGTCTCACCAGTGTAGAGTTGAAGGGCAGAATCACCTCTTTATTAAAACATGGATCAGTTCAGCTGTTCAGATCATCTTTTTGACTAGAAGATGTACAAAGTTTCTTTTGCTCACTTGAAAAAGGAAAAAAAATGCATACCTTAGTCATGACTATCACATCTTCCAGTAGAATGGATTATAGTGCTCAAAAAATTGTGTGTGGATTGTATTAAGATGCACAACTGCTGCTACAACTAATAGTCTTCTTACTCTCAGAGTTCTCTATAAAAGGTTTGAATGCCTGGTGTATAAAAACATATCTTGTCGTTTTTCTCAGAACTGCCAGGGAGAATGAGAAAAGTTCACTTTTTCTGTTCTAATAGTCCAGGTGATATTGGAGTCAAAGCAGTGACTGGTAATAACTGAATGAAGCTGTCCAGAATAGCCATCTCGCCACTTGATTCATTCAGACTTCCAATTTACTCCATTATGTCTTGTGTTCTGAAACACAAAACTGTAGTGATTCATTGGTTTCCATTGCTGTGAGAAATACCCTTCATTTTTTTTTGACATCAGCCTTTGTACTTCTGACATCCTCATGTGATAATTCCATGCTTACAAAAAAATGGTGTTTCTTATTTCCCACCACAGATACACTCCGCTGCCCGAAATATCTGAGCTGTGTGCCACAGAGATATTGCTTAATGTGTGAAAGATGTTATTTAAACATACATTTTATTCTTCCAAAGTTGCAGAAACAAGATTTTATGGATCATTTAATTTTGAATTTGTGAATAGGCTTTGAGTTGGAAAGCTATCCAGGTATAGATTCAGCTTTTTTTTTTGTTTCTTTAAAAAATAAAATGCATATTTAATCACTTACTATTCATTAGCTTCATGTGTTCTCTTGCTCTACAAGATTTTAGTGTCTGTTATGGATTTTTTAAAGTTAATAAAAATGATACGGTTGTATTATGAATAAATGGGAATTAATTTGCCTAAACACCCACTCCTCGATCATCCTTCTCAGATACAGGCTTTTGGTATTAAGTCCTTCTTTCAGGCATGCAGCTTATTTACCATTTCTGAGAAACGCTTTGGAAGTTGTGACTATAAATACTGCTGGTGCTTCCGTTTTCAAGACAGACATGCAGTATATTTCTACTTTCTTCCAATACTGAAATTTCAGAGTGGTTTTTGTTTTTCACCATCACCATATGTATCACAGAACTGTTGAACTGGAAGGAACTTCGTGAGATCTCTGTCCTAATCTGTTTTTCAAAACAGGGTCAACACTAAAATCAGAGCAGGTTGCTCAGGGTCATCCAGTTACATCCTGAAAACCTCCAAGGACTGAGATCCCACAACATCTCTGGACATCTGTTCCAGTTCTTCATTATCTTCATAGCAATTTTTTTTCCCTTAGGTCCAGATGGAATCTCCTCCTATTCAATTTCTGACTGTTGTCTGCGCTCACATGAAGGATCTGCGTAAAGATCTTAGCTCTGCCTGTTTGGTTGCCTCCTTACAGACATTGAGAAGGTGCCCCTAGAAGTCCCCACACCCCTTTTGCTATTCTGAGGCAGAAGTGTATCACTTTCTCTACTTTATGGGACACCTTCTTCAAGCTTCTTCCATACTAATTTGCATGAGTTTCACACACTTTTTTTCCCCAGTTATGCTACAGAATACAGTAACTTCTATCACTTTTGATTTTATTAAATCAAATTATATTTTCTTGGAACTGACAATATTCTAACGAGTCAAGTTTTTCAGATTCTAAATTTTATTACTCATCCTTTAATACAGGATCTAGTTATTATGCTCCGTTATTCAAATCTTCATTTTGCCTAGATAGCTTAACTAATTTTGGCAGTAAGATGTTAATTATACTTGCAATAATTGACCTTTGCACCTATAAATTGAAAATAGGTGCATATATGGAAATTAAGACTTACAAATATGACAGAATGCCAGCAGCATTTGACACCACCTATATATCTTCTGTCTGTCTTCCATATGTTTTGAGCTAATAAAGCAGCTGTTTCACTTGGGCTCACTTGAGTTACAACATTCAAAATACAAGTCCCTTTTTTTGTTTAAGTGCAATGAATATATTAAAACATGAAACCCAAAGAGATTCCTTTTGCCACATTCCTTAATATTCTGCTTTGAATCCGGACCCTTCCCCTCTTAGCCCATAGGAAGGACAATGTTTGTACCTTTTGTGCAGATGCAGAATTATTTTCTGGTTTTTTTGTTTTTTTTTTTCCTGATTTCACAGCTAATGGAAATTTATGATGATTTAAGGATCCTTGTTTTCCTTTTAAAAGAGAATTTCTATTCATCATAACTGCAAGAAAATGCAATGCAAGTATGAAACAAAACATCAGGGAATGCTCTTTCATTTTTGTCACCTTTTTTTTTGCATTTCTGACATGCTATTTTTAGATGAAGTTTTGCTTTCTAATTCTTTCTAACGTTAATGTTAAACATATTGATATTATATGTTGTGTTTTCCTTTTTTTTTTTTTTTGAATGCAACATTTAACCCTTAACCTAGAGAAAACGGATTATTTTGGGTAATTAAAGTGGCAGTAGTTGTAAAAATGAGATTCTGTGTATTAAGCCTTTTTCATTTTTAAGTTTTTTGAAATAATGAATGGAACAGATACAGCTAATGTTCTTCCCTGTGTCATGGGAAATGCTGGCTTCTGGAGATACGAAAACAATTTTCACAGTGTAATGGGCTCTTCCTTCCCACGTGGCAGAGCTCCAGGCTTTCCAGACAGCATGCTGAGTGCATGGAAACTCAAGCTAAGAGCTTTGTGGCAGATGGAGCTAGATGTCATCACCTCAGGCGTGGATTTGCCCAGTGCTGGGCAAGATGGAAGGAGTCTTGGGATGTCAGGACCACCATAACTCTCTTCCTCCCCCCCAGCCTGAGCTTTTGCAGAGGTCATTCTTGCATCACATGGTGCAGTTGTCTGCTTGTCTCTTCTGGAGATGCTCCATAAAACTGTCCAGCATTAATGTCATGCCAAGCTCAGTGTCTACGGTTTCAGATATTTTTAAGCTTTCTTCCACCATCAGGCAGGTTGGGAAAGTGAAGAGACAAATCCACAAATTTGTTAATCACTGTCTGCCAAGAACTGAGACTCTGTCTTGCATAGGTCTAGTAGTGGTTGCAATTAAATGGTGTCTGCTCTGAGGAGAGTGCCTTTGTGATCTGGAAAAGAAAGGATTTGGCTGCAGAGCAGGAAACATTGATTATTTGTACCATTGGTCACTAATGAGATTTTTGTAGCTCAGCTAGGCTCTCTAGCCCCAGGACAGAAGAGATCACAGGGCTGACTTATGTTAGATTGCAACTCTGTGGATATACATTAAAGCTCTTCTATTCTTCAGTCTTGTTTTTACTTTTATTTTCACTGTTGATGGTTTCTACTTGCAGCTTAGTTTCTCCAAAAAGTTAGTGAGTGCTGACTGTCACACTGTGCTTTGTGTATCATTCTGTTCATCAGAATTGGTGCAGCATGAGCCCTGATATGTGTAGGAAAAACTCTAACACCTACAGGCTGCAGTGAACAGCCTTGAACATAGAAAGGAGCTTATAATGTGCACTTTTTAAGCTGAAATTAAAAACAAAGCTTCTGTAGGTTATGGTAATGCTCTTCCTTCTAGACTAATTCATGTATTGAACTCTGGATTCCAGCCTTCTGGCAATTGCAGGAATTGCTTTATCTGCTTTACAAATATTTGACTTGCCACTGTTTCTCCGAGGAGATTTTGGCTTGCTTGAAAAACAGTGGCACAAAATCTGCCTGATCATTAATTTGCTATGGTGTTCAGAAATGGAAGTCACTCACTGTTGGAACAGCGTGCAAAACTTTATTCATAAAGGCAACTCTTTCTGCAATAGCCTGTTTCTTGGGTTTACATTTTGTTATACCTAGAAGGAAAGGTTGAGTGTGAGCTGCTGGGGTCTAAACCCCCAGCCCCGAATCAGGGCTGACATATGGATGATGTCCACAATCAGGCAGGAAGGGCCTTCCTGTTTGGTTTTCACCCAGGGTGTGGCCAACCTTGGGTGGGGACGACTTAGGAAATCACTACCAGGTGCCCTGCCTTTAGCATTAACACCAGCTGTCCTACATCTACAGTTAACAGCATAAAGGCTGGCTCTGCTTGTAGTGGGTCTTCTATGTAGAGTTTAGAGTTGTTGGAAGGGCTTCCTGCAAGTCTTTTGTGGGCAGAACTCCCAATCGTGACAGGATGCTGCCACATCTGGGAGTAGAGAAAGGTGTGTAATAATGATGCTGGATTTTGGCAATTGCTACATGATTGGAATTGGACTAATTACGTGGCTTCTGACTTGGCTCACTGCGGTCTTTGCCTCATATGCTGTAAATGAATGTATTGATCTTTTTATTCCTTTTGTTGTTAGACACCTTGTGTCCTTCCTGTATACTTTAGAATGGGAGAGAAAGATCTGGCTTGTGTGCTTCCTGTTGATGACAGTGTCCTTCTTACTGGAGCATGCAGTCAGCAAAAGGGAGTGCTGCTGACTTTCCCTTAAATGTCCTAAAAGCACAGTGACAGCGTTGTCTTAAGCATAGGGCTAGAAACTATGAAAGGCAAAACATAAGTCAGGAACCCAGTGAACTGTGACTTTTGACTTGGCTGCAGAGACACCTCTCTCTCAATGCTGAGACTGTGACTGCTAGAGGTCCTGCAGCAATATATCTGTAAGGTCATTATGGTCACAGGCTGATTAAACCATGAGAGTTGGAGCAATTAGTAGTCAATCTGCAAGTAACTCAATGCTGGAGACTTCTTAAATTGACTAATTTTTTAAAGCAGCAATAACAATAAAATTTTCTTGACTATAATTTCCAGGAATGATACTGTCTGTTGGAAAGCACTTGACAAAACTTGCATTAAAATAAATGTGACTATCACATTGTCCATTAAGAACAAGATAAGCTCAGAAGTCTCTTTTCCCATCAGTAAAAAAATTCATCTGCCCCAGCTGCATCCATGTGTCTTAGTTACACAGCGCTGGCCATGTTCCCTCTTCTATAACACAAGAATACTTAATTTCTCAATATTTTACTGTTAGAGGCTTTTTATTTTTCTTTACTGCATAAGGAATATAATGATTAATATTTACAAAAAGAAAGCATCAACTTTCCCACACTAAGAAATCAATGCAATGTTTCTACCCACTGAAAAAGCATCTGGCTTTTCTACAACTTGCCTATATAGTTTATTTGCTGCATGTAGAAAAGTTGAGCTATATGTTAATCTCAGCCTAGTTCCTCGCAAAAAAAAAAGCCTTAACTGATCATAGTATGCATTTTAGCACCATGAATTACTAGTAATAATTAAAAGTATGTGTGTGATCTGATTTTTTTAAGGTGTTGTAAATTTAATTAGTAAAGTGATTAGTAACCATCCATAGTGTTTGTTGTTTGTTTGGGTTTTTTAATATGAAATAATAATGAGGTTTGAAGATCTGATTTTATAGTACATATTGCATTCAGACTTAATAAGAGTAGTTAATGGAAACAAAATATTTTACTTTTATTCTGTTTCTCTCATTTAGATAATGACAGTCATTAAAGTTTGGGGTTATTTCTATATTCCTATTGTTTTAAATACTTGGGTTTCAACTATTGTCATCAGAAGAACTTAAAGGAACGTACTTGTCTACAAACTTTCAAACAAGTTTCAGAAACAAAAGTCTATTGTTTATTTTCTGGAAGTCAGAAATAATTTTTTCAATCTAAATCAGGAATTAAAATCAAGAGGGATAAGTATGAAAAATAACATTCTGAACCAGACAGACATGTGATCTAAACAGACTTTTAGGGAATTTTATTAAGAAATTAAAATAGTTAGGACATTTCAGTTACCTCAGAAGTAGCCCTGCCAGTTTGTGGGGCCGTGTGCCTTGACAGCCTAACTATCATGCAGATTTCTTTTTCATTTGACATTGCCTTCCTCCAATTCTAATGAGATAAGAGGGCACTGAATGAGTTGTGAGCTGTGTGAATCATTCTAATGGCCTTGACTTGGTCTATGGGTCATAGGTTAGTCATCCTTGAATTGGTTGGTCATCCTTGTCTGACTGTACTCTGTGAAATTGTCAGGTTCTGCCTGATTTGTGCTTACTAAGCATGTAGGATGTGTGAAGGTTTTTATATATGAACTAAGATGTTATAGATGACTACCTTGTGGAGGGGGAAAAAAAAACCCACATAAGCACCTTTTTGAGTGAAGATGTTGACCTAGCTAATGTAAGGCATAGCTCAGGGATATAAAGTGAAGCTCATTTCAGTTTTAGTATTCTTTAACAGTAGGCATGGTGAAGATGAGACTCACAAGTACCATTTCATCTAAAACAGCAATATACTCCCTGCAAAGATGTTTTTGAAGGATACTGACTTATGCAGCCTGAGTTCGCTGCTCTTCCAGGTCTCTGTTGCAAATTTGATTCCTATGCTGATAATTTAGATAAAGTAGGAAAGAAAACAAAACTCCTGAAAGGTTGAAAGTCACGTGGAAACTTGTAGTTGCACAGAGGAATTTGGCTCCATGTCTTTTCTTTTAAAAGCATTTAAAATGTATTTAGATACAGTTCTGTAAGATAAATTATTCTGTTTTGTTGTTCTGTGGTTGGTAGCTCAAAGATGAGAGAGAAAGATTGTGGCTGTTCACTCATGGTTGTGGAAGGGATTTTTTAAAAAAAATGTTTCAGAATTAAAACATTTTGACTTGCTTGGACCATGTTTAGTATTTTAAAATTATTTTGGAATGCCCAACAGCAATGAAACCTGATAGTAACCTAACAGAAAAACTACTAAGAAAAAAACCTAGAGAAAAAGTGACAGGTTACACATTATTTCATCTTTCAGGAAGTAGAAGTGCCTATGTTGGTGCCAAAGGGACCCAATTCTGGGACACTGTCTGCTTTCCTAGTTACCATTTAATTTTAAAGCTCTTATCTAAAAATATGTAAATGATCAGAGAACAGAAAGAATGAATAAATTTTAAAAGCTGAAAAGCACCCAAGGATTCCTGAATCTTACTACAATTTTTGACTTATGACATGTGTCTGAGCATAGTGGCAGTGTCTCCTGCCACAGTAGTGCCAGTTCATGTCAAGAATCAGTGTCTGCTAATTTTATCAGTGCTTCTATTAATTAAAGAAACAAAGATCTAAATGTTTCCAGTGTTCTAAAAAAAAGGAGTCTTTAAAATGTGAGGGTTCAAAATGAAGTGATAGTTCATTTTTCTGTATCTTTATATTGTGAAATACAGTAATATAAAGGCACATAAGTAAAATTCTTTTATACGTCTGGAGATTTTTTACATACTTTGTATGTCTTTATTAGGATCAGTTGAAAAATTATGATTCCTTATCATACTCCATTCTCCTACCTGTATCTTTTTCCTGGAAGAAAACCACCTGTATTTCTTAAGGTTAATAAAATGTATTTTAAGACATTTCATAGTGGGTTCCAATGAGTTCAGAGAAACTGAATGAGCATCATGGAATGAGAGTTATTACTGACTACTAGTGATATATCCGTGTGGAATTAGAGAGAGAATGTACACAAGGAAGACAATGTCTTGCTTGCCTTTGCATTTGTTTTGCTTCATCTCTCCCTCTGTGGAGATTATGATTAAAAGTGGACATAAACTCCATTGTTTTATCTTTTCATATACTTGCTCTTCCTTTTACATTTTGGGTTGTAGAACTACCAAAGCTCCAAAGCCTTAAAGGAGATAGGAGGAGGAAAAAACCCTGCCGTGTATAGTTAACAACTACAAGCAGTTATATACTGTTTCAGTATGAAGAAAGAAAATTTAATCAAATTTACAGATGTTTAAGAGTAGTAGGTCAGATATGGATAGTCAGTGACGTTTCCCAGGATTTTTAGTAAAGACAAGCAACTTCAGGTTTTATTCAAGTTAAAATGGGCACCCAGCTATGATGTCAAGTAGTCTGGCAGAAATGTGACATTTCTCATACAAAAGGAAATGCAAGAAAAGAGAAGCAACAGCAGCAGTGGGAAACAAATGGGGAGGCAAGTTTCAGCCTGCAGAGAGGGGAGACAAACAGTTGACCACTGCAGTGGAGCTATTACAGCACAGGATCAGCATTGGAAAAACTGAATGTGCATCAGTGAGGATCAGGTACCACTTAGCTAATGCTGTGCTCATGTGTAGGTATAGCCTTGGTCACTGCCTGGCTAATCCCCTGCCTGTTAATTTTGTGTCTCATAGCTGAAATTCTGTCCTTGTTGCATTCAACGAGGTGGCTCCTGTAGGCTCTAATCAGGTCAATCAGCCCCAGTGAGGGGCCCAACATTAGCCTGAATGACATAGGCAGAATTGTTCTGGATTTCCACAGTTAAGCTGACAGAATAATTGGCCTTCCTTTTTAAAGGATCTTTGAAATATGAGATAGTGTAGTTTTGTCTATAACAGACTCCTTAAAATGTCATATTCTTGTTCAGACATTTAATAACTTATTGGCAAAGCATGATATTTTGATTTAATATAGAACATTTTAAGAAGGTGGATGGCATTATAGCCTTATTGGAGGTACTTCCATTCTCCCATTCTCCTACTGCATTGTGAAAAGGTTGTTAGACTGCATACACTTAAAATTTATTTAAAAAAAAAAAATAAATCCTAGAATCATTTTAGTTGGAAGAGTCCTTTCAGATCACCAAGTCCAACTGTAAATCCACCACTACTAAGTGACCACTAAATCATGTCCCTCAGCACCACATCTACATGTCTTTTAACTACCTCCAGGGATGGTGTCCCCACCACTTCCCTAGGCAAACTTGTTCCAATGTTTGACAACCTTTTCAGTGAAGAAGTTTTTCTAAAGTTCTAATATAAACCTCCCCTGGTGCAACCTGAGGCCATTTCCTCTTGTTCTGTCCTCCTTTCATGTAGTTGTAGAGAGTGGTAAGGTCATCCTTCACCCTCCTTTTCTCCAGACCAAACTCAGAGTTATAATTTGTGTAACAGTCAACAGAGTTAAGTTTTTACAAGGGCCTTCTTCCACCACTGGTATTTTGCAGTCTAACATATCTGTGACTAGTCTGCATGACCATGCATTACACATCAAAATGTTATATGGTTGAGAGTCATATGACATCTATGCTGTTCTTGGGCAGCCACTGGGCACAAGGGCTCTGGGAGAGGTTACAAGGCAGGAGGTGGGAATTGTAGGGTAAGTCTGGGTTGGGTGGACAGAGGATGCCAGGAAAAAAAAAAAAACAAAACTGGTGTCACCTCCTCCTGGAAAAAATACCTTAGAGAACAGCCCGTCCCCAGGTATAAACTGTGCCCACAACAGTCTCTAACTGTAGAACCAGAAGAGTCCTGATGTACATACTCCCATGCCCACAACAATTTAATTTCACAAACACTTTTTTTCACACCCTTGATGACCAGGGGATGGACCTGGAACACTGCTCTTCCCACATGCATCTCTGCTTGTGTGTATGTAGATATACATGGATATACGTTAGAACTTTCACATTCCTCAGAAAATTAGTGATCTCCTACAATTTCTCTTGCCTACAACTTCTAGTAATTCTGTAGGTTTTTCATATCTTTCTTCATCCCACGTAATGGTATTTTCATGGGATTCTGTGATGACTAGACAGATATAAAAGAATTCTAGACAAGTCATCTTTACCTTTTCAGACTTTGTAACACTTAAGTCAATTCATGGAAGTCCATTCTTTCCAGGAAGTCTGATCAGGATGTAGCTAATTCTAGTGCTAGAAATCATATTAGTTATCAGTCTTATAGTATCTTAAAGCATGTTTCAGACAGGAAATTAGTTACTTTTTTAAAATGTGTGGCTTGGTGTAAACAGTTGATCTCCTCACTGACATTTTCTTATTTTTTTTTCTTTGCTTACTGTTACTTTCTTTTTCCCTGTGTGACTTTCTTTCTTAGTTCTTTACAGCAGTTCAAATACTAGTTTTCGTCCTATTCAATAAAGTCTAAATGTACCTTAGTTTTACCTGCTACAAAAGAAAAATGGCAAAATCTCTCTAAGAATTGAAAGAAATTGTAACAACTCCTTGTGATGTGTTAGAGGATAATTTCAGTAAAATATCACATATGTCTCTATAGATACAACACCAATGGGGTGGAAGGTGCTGTTATTCTTTCCTATCCCATAATGTTTACAATGGACTTCCTTTCATAATTAAATCACTATGTTCTATAAAAATTCTTTTTTGAAAGTCAAGCTGTACACAGTAAATGATGGCCTTTGCCTCATGGTATTGGATAAATGCCTCTGACTTTTTTTCCTTTTTGTTCCCTAATCTCTTTCATCTTTGAATACTCCACAGTTTCATCTTTTAAAATCTAAAATTATGCCGCTTACATATAACTTTTGTAAAAATTTGGCTTATGACTTTTCAATACTCAGTGGATAAGATACAGAGGCAGAATCATGTTTTTCATGACAATCAGTCCTGCCCATTCACTTTTTTTTTAGACTGACATTAGTGAAAGAACTGAACAAACTAATGGTACTGTCACTTCATGTCCAATTCAGAGCACAGATTGCAATTAGCGTTTGCAGTACTTAGCTACAGTCACTAGAAAGCTGTGATGTTGCAATAGCAAATCAACCAACAGTGTTTGCCCTCATTAAATTAATGCTCATGGCTCTTAAGAGTGACTACCCTCAACAGAACTGACTCATACAAGATAAACTTAGTACAAGTGAAGTCAGAATTTGATTCAGAGACTCCAGGAATCCCACGGTGCCACTACCATTAGGAACTGACAGCCTGCCACCATCACTGTTAACAGTTTTGCACTGTTAAGATAAGCCACTACCATGCTCCTGTAAAACTCATAACTGGTACAAATAGAGAGCAAAGGAATACTCTGGATTTTTAAAAGTAACTTGCTGCAAAGTATTTTCAAAGATCCATTCATTTTACTGCAAAGAGCACAGATAAAAGGAAATCCAGTGTTCTTGATTTAAATATTTGAGACAACAAAGGTCCATGTTTTTTATTCTTGCCCTAAATGTGTGTTTTGGTGTATTCCATTAACAACAGAAAAAGTTTAAGCTAATTTTAATCTGTCCAGTAACCGCATTTTTGAACGCATGTATTATCTGGCAAATCTTCATCTTAATTTTTTCTCTGCTATACTTTGGGAGATAAAATAGAAATATTTTTATTAGGGGAATGTCTGGTTTTGTTAGGTGATAGTTTTCTAACCCCACTGTTGTGATTGTATAAATAATCTGATGTTAGGAGATCAGATTTGTATTCTTTTCTGGGATCTACAGACCTTGCTCTTACCTTTAACTCTCTCTGTATGTTCCTTTAGGATTAATTTCAATATGACTCTGTGCAGCGGTACCTTTTTCTGAAAGCAAAAGTTAAATATTGTCTGATTTTCATTGTCCTCCAACTTTGACTAATTTTGCATTTTATTGTTTTCCTTAGCTAGTTACTATAATTGAAGAAAGGGTAATAGATATACAATTTCTATTTATGTAGTGGTGGCATACCATCCTAAATGGAAGAGTACAAAAAGCCTATTAAACAGTTAAATCCTGACTGTATTTTAGTAATATATAAGTAGTATGCAATTTACTGTGAAGCTTTTTTCCACTGAAAGAAAAATATCCTTAGGTTAGCAAACTGGTAGCCTAAATTTTTCTTCGTAGGGAGTAAACTGCTCACAATGCTACAAGTGAATCTCTTACAGTATTATGCAAAGACATTCAGATTTAATGTTCAAACTGATATTCAAAACCGAACAAAAGCAATAAAAGAAACCAAAGAAACACTGACGAAATTATGTATTGTAAAAATTTTGGGGCAATATTTCAATCTAGCAGGTAGTTTGGACTTCCAGTCTTTTTTTTAAATTGTGCTGAGTGTCTGAATCCATGCATTAGAATGTTTACCGTTTAGTCCCAGTGATTCGTATTCTCATTACGTTTCATGCATTAGTTTTATCAGTGCTTGTTTATGTCCTTGATTGAAAATTTAATCTACTATGACATAACCATTCATCCTTCCCACTGAGTTTTATAGATTGGCAAGTTAAGAGCAATTAGAAGCAAATTTTATGTTTTGCATTCTGTCCCTTAAAATACCTATTTATAAACATGCTTACATCAAATTTCTGTTGTAGCTGACTTGCCTCATATAAACTTGAAAGAAAAGGAATACTGGTTGTCTGCTTTATTATATTAAAGCATGTTCTTCCCTGGATTGGGCTTTAGAAAAAAAAAATAGCACTTAGCAAGATTTTATTTGCTTAAATATCTAAAACTTTCACCCCGTGGCAATTTTGCATCCTGTATAAGAAGTATTTCAGAATGTTTTATTCGCTTTGTAGACTACACATCCTGCCTCCTTAACACTGAGTGTAGATACCTTCCACTGTAATGTATGTATTTTTATGTCTGCAGTTTATGATGTGCTTGATCCATTTTGTTGGCTTTTAAAATCAATCACCACGTTTTCTATTTTAGGCCTTTAATTGGAATGGTTTTAAAAATAGCATTCAGTGCATGCGTTGTTGCCTGTTCTAAAGACAGAATTCTTAATGTTTTGCTGCCACGGTGGAGACATAGGGCTCATAGAATCCAGGGCAGATTGCTGCCTGTGGGAGTTGCACACACTGTGTCAGACCTGTTTCTCTGTGAAGGAGTGTGATGTATCATCCAGGACAGACCTGAGCTGGTGAGGGAGTGGAAAAATATTTTGAAAGCTGGTTCCAGCAGGCACAACCTCTTTAAGAGTTTCAGATTCAGATATAACAATGTGATGTGATGAGAATAGGTTTTTCATGTTGAGCCACT